>NC_072738.1:11246726-11368947 GCF_026930045.1 Uloborus diversus | reverse complement strand
TAGATAAAAAAAACTGCTTTTTGTTGAAGCAGTTTTTTTTCAATGCATAGTCTAAAACAGTTCTAGTTATAACCAGCCATAATCCATCTTCCCCACAACTTGTTTTTACTCGTAAATTGCCTAAATTTCACCTAAAATGTTAAAGATTGCATAACATTGAAAATAAGTGCAGTAGTTCAGTTTCCGTGAGGTCCTGTGCAAATTAAACCCAAATTAACAAGGCAAAATAGTATCCCTGAAGGAAAATTTGAGGGAGAAAATGATCATTGCAGTTTTTGGAGACGAGTCTTACCCGAAATTCATCGTAAATATGAGTGATTTTAACGTGAACATTTTACAGCGCACGTTTTTTCAAAGAAAAGAAGTGCAACTTTTATTTTATCCATCACTATTTTGTTACGCATTGATATTGCATGGTCATACAAAAATATCCAACATAATGTCTTCGTTAAAAATCTTCTTCGACATCCATCTGTGATGCCCAATCTGTCTGACACTGCTTCATAGAAGACTTCAAAAGTATTCAAAAAGGTCTTATCTCGGTGACATAATATCTTTTCAAAACTTATTAAAATAAAAAAATAGAAAACATAAATGCGAAAAAGTCTATTTTGAAAAAACCTCGCCACAGACCCTTATTCAAGTGTGCTATTCAATTGTATTTTAGCTTTTTGAAAAAATACTTCAAATATGAGTTGTTATTTCGAAGTTTTTACTTCCTTTCACAAAAAAAGAAGTATTGTATTCGCAAAAAAATTTCACTCAGAAATCGGCCTTAAGAGCCCTTATTTTCAAATTCAGACAAAAAACGGAAATTTTGGCAGTGACCATTTTTGATTTTCCTAATTTTTTTATATGTCAAAGTAGGTCATAAGAAGTGAACATTCTGAAATTTTTAGCCTTCCAAAAATTTTCTTTCGCTCGTTAAAAATTCCCAAAGTTTGAGGTTTTGCAGCGCTTTTTTAGAAAAATTCTAAAAGTCGCATTTCAGTGCGCTTTAGCTCTTTACAGAAACACCACTCCACGGTTATGTTTATATTTATTGCTTGTACTGTAATAAATATAATGTATCAAAATGAAATTTCCAAGTACGCCAAGTTTGGTCTCATTAATCAAGATATTTTCCTCTGTATTCAAGTTAAGTTAAAATGCTAGCAATATATTCATGACTCATTATTTTGAAATAAAAACGTTTATTTACATATCTACACGTATATAGTATTTAACATCTTTATAGAGTTAATTCAGTCACGTTAAGGGTGACTGCCATCAAGATACAGCATCGATTGATTCAAGAGTCAAGAATGACTAAACCGGCATTCAGCTTATTTAAAGGGCGCATACCACGTCATTAGATCACGTGATGAATTTACATTAAAATACATGCAAATTATAAATGCAAATAAAATATTTAACAACTCCCCCCAGATGAACAGTTGTTCATCAAAAAATATATTTAACAAAATCAAGTATAATACTAAATTAAATTTCTTGTAATATCTTCGACAAGACAATTTAAATCAAGACTTCCAAAATGTCGTAAGTGAACAGGAACTTCCTCTGAAAAATAGAAAAATATAACATATTAGTCATGTATAATTTTAAACATTAAACCAAGAGTTTTTTTTTTTTAGCCTACAAAAAGTTCACTAATTCTTCAAGTCTCTTATCTCAAGATTATAGAGAAGTTGAACAGGTCTTCTTAATATGGCATTTCCAGTTTGTATTTTGCAGGATCGAATTTTCCCATCTCTTCCTAGAATTGTTCAAGAATTTTTCCCATTTTCCAAAAAGTTCTTGGCAGATGCTCATCATGAATAAGCACCACATCGTTTACCTTGATATCATGACTTCTGATTTGGTTTGTGTGATGTGCTGACCTTAAATTCAGAAGGTATTCGTTTATCCAACGTTTCCAGAAGTGGTTCAATATTGTTTCGCGCAAGCGTAAACGTTTGAGTAAAATTTCCTTAGTTCCAGGCAAATTTAAATCATTAATTTTAATTACAGGTAAACACATGGCTCGTTTTCCAATCAAAAAGTGGGCAGGCGTAAGGGGCGATGGTTCTTCAAACTCTGAATAAACATAGGTTAAAGGTCGAGAATTGATCATGGCCTCAACTTCTACAAGAAGAGTTTCTAACTCACTCAGAGTTAAAGATGATCTTCCTATGCTTTTACGTAGGCTGGTTTTAACCGAGCGAACCATTCTTTCGTAAAACCCACCCCACTATGCTGCACGTTCAGCGATATATTTCCAAGTAATTCCAAGAGTGGAGTAAAATTTTTTAACTTCTGGATGGTGGATTGCCTTCCACATTTCCTTCAACTCAATTTCAGCTCTTTTGAAACTTTTTGCATTATCGGAATATATTATAGCACACAAACCTCTTCGAGAAATAAACCTGCGAAAAGCCAATAAAAATTCAGCAGTTGTCATATCCTTGACAAGCTCCAAATGAATTGCTCTAGTAATTGAGCAGGTAAATAATAAAATGTAATGCCTATTTTCACTGCCTTTAACGTAAAGGGGTCCAGCGAAATCAAGTCCTGTGACCGAAAAGGGAGGCGATTCGTTGATTCGGTCGCCGGGAAGAGGTGCAATTACTTGTTGCCCAGGACGAATATTAAATTTCCTTCAAATATAACAATTATTAAGAACCGATTTTACACATTGTCTTCCCCTTAGAATCAAAAACTTTTCCCGAGTTTGTACTAAAGTGTCGGCCACTCCTACATGCAAAACACGTTCGTAAGAGTTTTTTATGACCAAGTTTGTGAATAAATGCTTATCAGGAATTATAATAGGATGTCTCCCATGAAAAGTTAAATTAGATTTTTGCAACCTTCCCCGTACTAAAAGTACACCTTCTTCTGACAATACAGGATTTAGCTGAAAAATGTTCGATTCCTTGGGAATCTTCTTTTTCGCTTTCAAGCACTTTATAAAATCGTGAAAACTTTCACCTTGAACTGTTTTCACCCAGTAAATTTCTGCGCGTTTTATTTCATCAGCTGAAAGTTCTTCGCGATTTCTTTCCTCAAATTTTACTCTACTGTTATAAATGAATCTAAAGATCCATGCAGTTACACGATAAAGTTTTGTTAAAAAACTGTATTTAGCTATGTTGATAATTGGAACATCATTTTCCTTTAGTACGCAAGACAAAATGTATGTTGATTTTCGAGAAAGTTCGTCAGAAACGTCAATTTGTTTTGCGCGTTTTTTAGCACTTTTCCACTGATCTTCAGGTAGGGATAGGAATTCTGGTCCGTTCCACCATAGTTTAGAACTTATTAAGGTTTTTGCTGAGCAACCTCTTGTAATTAGATCGGAGGGGTTAATTTTGGATTCGCAATGTCCCCATGAATTAGGATCTGATAGACCATGTATTTCTGCAATACGGTTAGATACAAATTGTTTCCATTTTTCTTTTGAACCCTTTATCCAATGAAGAACAATTTCTGAATCTGTCCAATAAAAAATATTCGACACTAATAAAAAATTCTTAATATAATCTGCAATTCTTGCACCAATGAGTGCCCCCATTAGTTCAAGTCGTGGTAGCGAAATTTTCTTTAGAGGTGCAACCCTCGATTTAGCCAGGACAAAATTGGTTTTGAAACTATCATGCGATGTTTGATACCGCAAATATGCTACTGCACCATACGCCTTTGAATTTGCATCACTAAACACATGCAATTGAATAACAGTTTCTCCCGTGATTACTAAAGAATTAAAGTAATGCCTCGAAATTGTCAATTGAGTTAGGTCTTCAATTTCTGAAAGCCAAATTTTCCAGTTAGTTTGAAACTCGCCAGAAAAGTTTTCATCCCAATCCAGTCCCGCTATCCATAATTGTTGCAAGAAACATTTCATACGAATGACAAAAGGTGCTATGAATCCAACTGGATCAAAAATCATAGCTACAATTCTAAGGACATTTCGTTTAGTACAGTTATCATTTATTTTTGATAACAAATTACGAAAATCTAAACTAAAAGTGTCATTATCGCTATTCCAGATCAACCCTAGTACTTTCAGTGAAGTATTATCAGAATTAAAGTTATCAATACAATCCTGCTCATTCCACTGAATTAGTCTTCTGAATTAGTTTCAAATTTTCTTAAGTTCATTTCCCCTTTGTTCATGATTTCAACAGCTTCTATCGACAACTTAAAAGCTTCTTCAGTAGTATTTGCCCCAAAAAATAAATCTACAAATAGTGACGAGTTTAACATGTCAACTGTTTTCTCATGAGAAATTTTGTATTTATTTATATGATATTTCACTGTGCAAGAGAGAATAAAAGGACTGCAAGTTACGCCGAAAGTACATCTCGTCATATTGTAAGGAACTATATTTTCATGAATATCAAAATTATTATAGTATAGAAATCTTAAATAGTTGCGATCTTCTTCAGCGATAGAAATTTGAAGAAAAGCCTTTTCAATATCGGCAGAAAATGCAATTTTATGTTCACGAAACTTTAAAATTATGTCTAATACATTTGGGTTTAAATTTGAACCGGGACTTAGACATTCATTTAGAGATAAATATCCAGCTTGTTTGGATGGACGCATCAAAAACAATACGCGTTTTTGTAGTAGTTTTATCTTCACGAATTACACTTCTATGCGGCATGTAATAACAGTCATTATTAACAAATTCCTCAGGACAAAGTTGTATTATACCTTGATCAAATTGATCCCGTAAAATAGAGTTATAATCCTCAAACAATGAATTGTTTTTCAAGAGTTTGTTTTCTAAATTAGAAAACCTTACTTTGGCTACTTCCAAATTATTTCCAAGTAACTCACGAGAATCTTTCCATAATAAACGTGCTTCATAACGACCGTTTATAAATTTCAAATTTGCTTGAAATTCTTTTACTGCATCAAGATTAGCAGTGTTACCTTCATTTTTTTCAATAATACCAAGAGATTCCAAATCCCAAAATGGTTTTAGCTGGGTGTTTATATTTCCAACTGAAACCCTTAAACAATTCACGTTCCTCTTATTTGAATCAGTTCTTCCCTGCACTGTATGACCAAATATAGTTTCCACTACATACAATTCTTTTGTGAAATTTTCGACAATTCCCTTTTGAATTTTCCATAAGAAATCAGAGCCTAATAATACGTTTATTTCAGATTCAAGACCTACATCTGATGGCGTATATCCGCTTTTTCTCATGGTTTCTATAATTTCAAATGCTACAGGTTTTACTTTTGCCCCGGTAATTTCAGGTACCACAAGAGCTTCTATTTTAATAGAATTGCATGGTTGTACAATACTATTAAGTTCAAGAACAACTACATCATAACAAGATTTATAAGGTTGTCTTTGCCCAAAAGGGTAAATCAACAAGTTTTCTTTCCTAATAGATTTCAATTTAAGTTCTTTCACTAAGGAACTTTTCACGAAACACCTTTCAGACCCGCTATCGCAAAGAACCCTCGCTAGAATGCATCTATTTCCAGTAGAGACAGAAACACAAAGAGTTTGTAAAAGCGTAGATTTATTCTGTTTAACTCTGCTCCGACATCATAGACACAATTGCACCAATTTTATCTTTCTCAAGATTTTGTTCCTTAATTTCTTTAAAGCAAAATAAATAATTATGATCACGACTTTCGCATTTTGAACAAGGAATAAGCTTTGATTTGCAATTTGATGACAAATGAGATTTTAAAAAACACTTATAGCAACGTCCTTCTTTTTTTAATTTATATCTTTTTTGTTCATCAGAGAATTTTGTGCAATTTATTCCTGTGTGTTCGGAAGCTTTGCAAAATATGCAGAATTGCTTTACCGTTGTATTTAATGCAGCAGCCGAAGGCATACGCTTACTGTGAGAGAAATTAGTATGCTTGTTTTGAGAATTTTCGTTTGACGAGTTGTTTATTATACTAGTAGCTTCGCGACATCGTAGTTCATCTTTAATAAACGTGATTAACTCTGTAACCTCTGTATCTTTATCTGGGTCCCGTTTTCTATGAAAATCTAGAATTAAATTTTCCGGCAACAGTTTTAGCAAAATAGGCAATAGCAAATGTCCGTATGAGCCCGACGTAACACCCATTGCTTCAAGATTTCTGACACTCACTTCTACACTATCATGAAGTTTTCTTAAACCTTTAGCATTATTAGCAGATTTCACCCCTTCAAGATTAAGAATTTTGTTCATATGACAACTGATAATGTTTTCGCGTCTTCCGTACCGTTCTTGAAGCAATTTTAAACATACTTTATAATTTTTATCATTTAGTTGAAATCCCGCAACAACATTATATGCAGGTCCTGATAGCAATGATTTTAAATACTGAAACTTCTCGATTTCAGTTAAAGATTCGTTTGAATCAATGGCATTGGAAAATGTATTAAAAAACTCAAGAAATTGGCTCGAATCTCCACTAAATTTTTCTATTTGTAACTTAGGCAGTTTTACTGCTGAAAATCTTTTATTTTCTAACACTGATTCATTAATGACATTTTCTACTTTAAGGTCTTCGTTTACGTTATGTTTTCTCAGTGTATTCTTAAGCTTAAATTTTAGACTTAAGATTTTGTCAGAATAATCTTCAACATTGGTTATTTCTTTTCCATACTCTGCTTTATCAGTAATTAAATCATCTATTGCGGAATCTAATTCTTTTAATAGCTTTTCTTTTTCAATTAAGATATGAAGTGTTTCGCTTATCGAATCAAAATCCGCAACTTCAGCGATATCTTTTAGTAACTTCTCAGATTTTGTAATTAATTTAGTTACTGCAGTTCGCACAGTTGCTCTTTTATTTTTTAGTTTTTCTATAGCATCCATATTTAACTTTTTTTTAACACTCATATTTATAGCCAAAGTTGCTTCAAACTTAATTCTTAATTTTGCATAGTTCAAGAGTTAGCAATAAAGAAAAAGGTACAGCTTACCTTTATTTCAAGTCTTCCCGGGTTTCGGCACCACGGGTTTCGGCACCAAAATAATGAATATAATGTATCAAAATGAAATTTCCAAGTACGCCAAGTTTGGTCTCATTAATCAAGATATTTTCCTCTGTATTCAAGTTAAGTTAAAATGCTAGCAATATATTCATGACTCATTATTTTGAAATAAAAACGTTTATTTACATATCTACACGTATATAGTATTTAACATCTTTATAGAGTTAATTCAGTCACGTTAAGGGTGACTGCCATCAAGATACAGCATCGATTGATTCAAGAGTCAAGAATGACTAAACCGGCATTCAGCTTATTTAAAGGGCGCATACCACGTCATTAGATCACGTGATGAATTTACATTAAAATACATGCAAATTATAAATGCAAATAAAATATTTAACATACTGTATCTAGTGATGGTGACTTCATAGTTATTTTAGTTGGGGGTTGTTGCTTTCTTCAGATAAGGGGTCGCAAAGTATGGATTTTATCCGTTTTCGCGCAAGTTTAACCTGCGTTATTTCCCCCCAAAAGCCATCCCCCGAAAAAAATTTAACATATACTGAAAGTTTATACTATGAAGAGAGTAAATAGCACAAAATTTGTTCGAGGTTTAATTTTTTGGGAGAAAAATGCCCTGATATTTTTCAAATTTTCAAAAATTGTGGTTTTTTGATCACAATTAACTCAAAACAGCATCACTAGGAAAAAAAAACCTTTTATATATTATGGTACCTGGCTATGTGTAAAACATCATGAAGAAGAAAACAACGTGGGATCTTTTCTTGTTTTCTAGAAAATAATTTTTTTGTAGCTCATTTTATGCGTTTTCTCGTGCATAAAACGTGTGTCCAGTATTCAGATTAGATCTGCTAATACTTAAAGAATGTAGTAAGAATGTATATATGTATTGTAACGGATTCGGTGCGACTTCCACTTTCTTGAAATGAAGACACAGTTCTTGATAGAAACACAGGAGCTTTATTTACACTATGTACAGGAGAAATCATTAACAACTGCTAAAATAATCATCAGCAATGAAGCAAATATTACTCAACACCGTAAACTCAACGGTTACACTCATATTTACTTCCAAATACGAAAACAACACAGCGAAATGCCTCGCTATAAACAGAGCTAATACACACTCTCAGTACAAATTCTCAATCGAAACTCTACTTTTTATCACGCAGGACGCCTTTATAAACATCGAAGAAGTTTCCACAACATTCTTTCTGCTTCCCGAAATGCGTAGACCGTTATCAAATTTTATCAATGAAAAGAAAAGGAAATAGCGGGTCGTATACTTTAGCGGAATGGAAAGGGGTTGTATATTCATTACGGGAAACTATTTACAGGTTACGTTACTACAATAATTACTATTTACAGAATTTGTAACATTGCCCCCTTCCTAAGGACTGCACGTCCCGGGAAGTACAATCCCCAGAAAGGGTGTAAACACAAGTCTATCACAAGTTCACAAATACACACATTAAATAATAACCAATAATGCATATGAGACACAATAATAACAAGAAATATTACTAAACATTAAAAGCAAAAAAAATTATCTACAACTTTTATGTTATCAACCATGGTTGTTTACGTAATACTCATGAACTATGGCCATAGTATGGGGTTAACCGATCATAATGTACAACCCTAGGTTTTGCATTAGGTGATTTTTGGATCCTCACTACGACGTCATTTAGTCGGTTAAGGACTTTGTAGGGTCCATCCCAATGCGACTGCAATTTGGGTGACAGACCTTTCCGTCGGATGGGATTCCATAACCAAACCTTGTCGCCTTCGTTGAATTCATGTCCAGTAGACCTTGTGTCGTATCGGGTCTTCATCTTCTCCGCCGCGATGTTGATTCGCTCTCGTGCGAAGTTATGAACGTCTTCCAACCGGTCCTGGAGATCCTGGATGTACTCCTCAGGCGATGCAGGCGCATCCGGAGGACGACCGAAGACGAGATCACAAGGTAGCCGAAGCTCTCGTCCGAAGAGCATCTGAGATGGGGCAAATCCGGTAGTCTCGTGGACAGCACTGCGGTAGGCCGGCAGGAACAAAGGTAGCTTCTTGTCCCAATCCTGTTGATTTCTGGATACCATAAGTGAGAGATTATTCAGGATTGTGCGGTTAAATCTCTCCACCATGCCGTCCGATTGTGGGTGTAGTGGTGTTGTCCTAGTTTTCTCAATTCCGAGAATTTGACATAGTCCCTTAAACACAGCAGAGATGAAATTCCTCCCTTGATCGGAATGAATCTGCAAAGGTGTTCCGTATTTCGAGATCCAATGTTGGACTAGAGTCTCTGCTACGGTGGTAGCCTCTTCATCTGGAATGGGATATGCTTCCGGCCATTTGGTGAAGTAGTCGATGGAAACAAGAATGTTTTTGTTCCCATCAGCAGTTCTTGGTAGAGGACCCAGGATGTCGATCCCAATTCGTTCGAAAGGAGCTCCAACGTTGTACAGATGTAGCTTAACTCTGCTTCTCTTCTTCGGTCCTTTACGAGCAGCACAGGCGTCACAAGAATGGCACCACTTCTCCACGTCATCCTTCGCCTTGCTCCAGAAGAAGCGCTCCCGAACTTTATTGAGGGTTTTCAAGACACCAAAATGTCCTCCAGTCGCACTACTATGTATTTCTTTCAGAACATCTGAAATCCTTGATCGGGGAAGTAGTAACTGCCACCTAGATGTTTTGCCGTCGTCAGATTCCCATTTTCGGTGTAGCACGCCGTTCCGTAAATGGAGCGAGTTCCATAAAGCCCAGTATCTTTTTGTTGCAGGACTGAAGATGGAAACGTCCTGCCAGCTAGGGCGTCGACTGTCACTTTCCATGAACTCCAAAATTGGTTTTATGTCGGGGTCCTCAAGTTGATCTTTTCGAACTTGGTCATCACTCCATGGATCAGGTTCTGATGATGTTGGAGTCACTGTCACCTGATAGGCGGTAGGGCTAGTCGTTCCATACTGTTTCTCGATTCGGGAACAATAGTGGCAGTTCTCAGGACAGGGTCTCCTTGATAAAGCGTCAGCATTACCGTGAGATAACCCTGTTCGATGCTTGATCTCCATGTCATATTCCTGGAGCCGCTGTATCCATCTGGCTATCTGGCCTTCCGGATTTTTGAAGTTGAAAAGCCAAGTTAATGAGGCATGATCTGTCCGAAGCAGAAATTTTCGGCCGTAGAGGTAATGATGGAAGTGTTCTACAGCTTTCACTATGGCCAGTAACTCCTTTCTGGTGACGCAGTAATTTCGCTCCGACTTTGATAAGCATTTGCTCCAGTAAGCGATGACATGTTCATTTCCGTTAATTTCTTGGGATAAGACAGCTTCGATGCCCTCGTTGCTCGCATCAGTGTCCAGGATGAAGGATTTTTCAGGCTGAGGATAGGCGAGGATAGGTGTTGATGTTAAAGTCTCCTTCAGTCGTAGAAATGCATCTTCGCATTCTTTGGACCATTCAAACTTTTGCTTGCTCTCCGTCAGCTTATGCAAAGGTCGTGCAATGTTGGAAAAACCCTTTACAAACTTTGTGTAGTACGTGCAGAGCCCCAGGAAACTTCGCAGCTGATGGATGTTTTCGGGACGACTCCAACTCTTGACCGCAGATACCTTTTCTGGATCGGTTTGTACAGCTTCAGAAGAGATGATGTGACCAAGGTAGTTCACTTCCCGGCGGAACAAATTACATTTGGACGGGCTTAACTTCAGATTGGCTTCCTTAAGCTTTTGCAGCACCTTCCTAAGATTTGCCAGATGTTCTTCGAATCTGCGTCCCACGATGATGATATCGTCTAAGTAGACCAGAAACGATTCGTAGGAAAGTCCTCTTAACACTGTCTCCATAAGACGCTCGAACGTAGCTGGTGCAATGCAGAGGCCGAAGGGCATCACTTTAAACTGCCAGAAGCCTTGTCCAGTTGTAAACGCTGTCTTCTCTCGGTCATCAGGGTGTATCTCAACCTGCCAGTAGCCGCTCTTCAAGTCCAGAGTGTCCAAGGTGTCGTCTATCCGTGGAAGAGGGTAGCTGTCTTTCTTGGTGATTTCATTCAGCCGCCGGTAATCGACACAAAATCTGGTGGAGCCATCTTTCTTTTGGACCAAGACGATGGGAGAGGCCCAAGGACTGGACGAGGGTTCGATGACATCATTCTCCTGCATCTCTTTCAGGAGGGTCTCAACCTCTTCCTTCTTGGCGAACGGTAGTCGTCTTGGATGCTGTTTAATAGGGGGTGTTCTCCAGTGTAGATTCTGAGTTGCGTTAAATTCGTACGGTCAACATCCTCCGATGTAGATGAAAACAGATGCTTGAAATCGTCCACCAATTGTCCCGCAGCAGTTCTTTGATATTTCGATAATGGCGCACTCCCAATTAACTTCGATTTCAAGGACTCAGAAGACACAGCCTCGAGGGAATTGATTCTTCTAATGATACTGTTTACTGGAGTACAGGTAGCTAACACTTCACCTTTCCGTATATTCCTTGGCCTTTCACTCACGTTGGCGACTCTCACAGTAATTACATCCTTAGAAAGGTCCACAAGCGTAGATGCTACCAGCACTCCTTTTAGGTTATTGCTTAGGTTAGGGTATTCAATGAGTCCAAATCGAAAACTATTGTTTTCTTCAATGGAGCCAGGTATTAATGATTCTGACCTTGAGGGAATCGAAAAATATGTTTGGGCTATTATTTGATGAGCTTATTTTACATCATTTTCAGCGTTGTAGATGGCTATGTCTTCTCTCATCGAGTGCAGCTCATTAGTCTTGAAGTCGAGGTTGAAGTCATACTTCTTTAAAAAGTCCAATCTGAGAATGAAGGGGTCTGTGATGGCAGCAACGAATGCCGTATGATGGTAAGTGGCATTTCCAAACACAATTTCTAAGTTCACTTTACCTTCAATCTCGATCTCGTCACCTATCACAGTTTGGAGGGTAACGCAGGGCGGTGTCCATAGAATGTTGAGTCCAAATTGACGAGCCACATCTGTTCTAATGATTGTAACATTGGCTCCAGTGTCAATAATCAGTTCGCAGGGAAACCCGTTTACGTATGCGTAAACAAACAGTCCATTACTGCCGCCACTCGTCGATGAAATCTGGAAAACTTTAAGATGGGGCTCATTCAAATTTGGCGACCTACACCCCGCGAGATTGCCATGGCTTAGTTTTCCTGGACCTGCGAGGGAGAGGTGCTCTTCCCTCTGGTTTCTTGGCGAGCCTCACAGTTTCTTCGTAAGTGACCCTCGCCACCACATTTCCAGCACTTAAGTGATTGTCCATTTTGGTCCTTGGGAGCCGAAGTCCTTTTGAGGATTCCTGCAATTTCTTTTATTTGCTTTTCCAGTTCAGCAAAGCGTGACGAAACCGGATCAGGCTCAACAGTTCTCACGCCGCGGATTGAATGACGATCCTTACGGGTTGCTTGCTGGGCGGCCTCCAACTTCATCGCATACACAACAGCAGAGTTCAGGTCTTTGACATCCGCCATCCGTAGAGCTTTCTGGATTTCCGGATCTCGAACCCAGTCGATGTAGTAGTTGAGTGCCAGGTTGTCCCGAACATCCGCAGGACAATCGCAAAAAGCAAGATGAGACAGTCTCTCGACGTCCGCCGCTAGCTCTTGCAGGGTTTCCCCGGTTTTCTGGAAACGGGACTTCAACTGGAGTCGGCTGAAATCTTTCTGGCACTTCTCACCGAAGCGAAGCTCCAACGCAGATGTGAGGGCGGCGAAATCCAGGCGCTGGCTGTCCGGAAGGGTCTGAAGAATGTCCGCTGCGTCACCTCTCAGGGATGCTGCAAGATGGCAGGCCTTGGTAGCAGAGTCCCATCCGTTCGCTTCCGCCACTATCATGAATTGAGTTTTGTAAACCTGCCACGAAGTTTTCCCATCAAATGTGGCAAGTTTAATGGACGGTCGAGCAACCGATGTGGGAGCGCCAAACTGTACAGAACTGCTTTCCGCGGTCGCCAAACTCCTTTCCATGTTTTTAATTTTCTTATCCACATGATTTTCAACTGTTGCGATACGGTTTTCTACTGTTTCAAGTTTTTCATCAAAAGAATCAAGTCGATGCTGTATCTCATTAAATTTATTTTCCATCACAGTTTTTACCGAAGTAAGGTCGTTTTTAATTTCCTCTTGGTTAGAAGCTCAATCATTTTTCAGCACCATTAAATCACTTTTCCATTGTTCTTGATTAGCCGCCAATTCATTTTTAAATTGTTCTTGATTAGCCGCCATATCATTTTTTAATTGTTCTTGATTAGCCGCCATATCATTTTTTAATTGTTCTTGATTAGCCGCCAAACTTTCAGTCAAGTCACTTTTCACAGCATTAATTGCTTCCAGAATTTGTTTTAATTGGTCATTCATTGCGCGAGTAATCACCATAAAAACAAAGTCTATAAATTCAAACAGTCTTTATGAAAAAATGTCCAAAGTCACACTTACTCCAAGAAAGTCCAGAAGAAGCCCCACGTTGGGTGCCAAATTAAAACGGATTCGGTGCGACTTCAACTTTCTTGAAATGAAGACACACACTGATATAACCAGAGGTTCCAGACGAGTGAATATATTCCCCCTAAGGTGAAAGCATGAGGCCCAAGGGTGCAATACTTGCCAGGAAGTAGAGCAGGGGTGCGAAAACAGCAGACAATCGTAGACAGGGGTGCCAAAACAGCAAGCAATCGCAAAATGACTTGCTAGCGCATGCGCTTCCGGCATACATTCACCATTCAACCACTTCAATATGACGGACGAATGATAGGTTGCATCTAAGCGTGGCTTCTATGTCTTTCACATTGAATGAAGTTCACTATTGGATTAAATCTCAACTTTTCTAGGATAATTCTTTAAAATAACAAGTAAGTACAGCTTTTCATCACTTTGTAGCTTTTAGGGCTTTCAAACATAGTTAAAAGTACGTTTAATGTTTTTCAGTTACCGTTAGTCCGTTACGATACCGTAGTACCGTTAGTTGTTGATTTTCAGTTGACCGTTACTGTCGTGAAATTTCCATCATTCAAAACGCTACTAAATATATCTATCATTATTTTCTTGAGTACTCGATAAGCAACATTTAATCACCAAAATAATAACCGCAATTTATCACTAATCAACAAGTGAGAACCTAAATAAAAATGATTCTTGTACTTCGTAGATTACTACACAACAGCGAGCGCAAAAAATAAAAAGGAAATCTCTCTCCGTCTAGCTTTTTTTTTTTTTCGTTCAAGTGTTTGAATCATTTCCTGTTAGCGTTTAATGTTTCGTTAGCGTTAGGAATTTCTCATTTCTTTAGGTTTTTCAACTGTCGAAAAATTTCACATGCATTTTATTTTATTGTTACTCTTGATTGAAATTTTCTACGTTCGAGAAAGGATTTTGTTTTTCCGTAACTTTAATATCCCAGAATATTTTTGGCTCTTCATGTAAATAATTCATAAGTAAATCTACACTTTTCTTTCGGTGCGGTTATTTCTCACAAATAATCATTGACTTAACTGTGATTATTGAAATAATTACTCGTCTTTAACTTTAAATATATTTGTGACAACTCTTTGATACCAAATAAAGTCTGTAGATATAATTATTGTTTTTTTCATTTTTAACCCATTCCTTGCCCCGGCCGATACAGGATCGGCCGCGCAGTTTGTGTTAATACTGCCCCGGCCGATTCAGGCTCGTCGCAAGAAAATGGTTCCTAACTGCCCTCGACGATCCTGTGTCGTCACGGCGTTTCTAGCAGTTTTTGCTTCGGCCGAATATGTGTCGGCGATCCTTCCAGGAGCAGAACCCTGTTATTGCGCTTCTCTGTTGGGTTCTGGAGCTTTTAGGGGAGCGGTAATCAAGCTCTTTTCTTAGACAAAAGGGATGTAACTTATAGTATTTCACAGAACTTGTTGTAATTTATTTTATTTTACTAAGATATTAACTTTTCAAGTACTCTTTGATGGGACACGTATAATGCTTCAAATAATCAGGCATTATATTTTTATCTTTTCGTGGAAGCTTTGTTTCTTAGCATTCTGGCATTTGAACTCCTGATGAACAAGTGTGAAAATATTTCCTTACATATTTATCAATATTTCTATGCCTGAATAAAGCAAATAAACAGAAATATGTTTTTCGTGTTATCAAAAATCCACCTTCTTACGCAAGTATCCTTCACTAAATTGTTCATAATCCTCAAATTTTATAATTTATTTTACGCAATATTTTTTTAAAAATTATCTTACGTATCTTAATTTTGTACGAGTACGTTTTTTTTTATTATTATAATGTGTTTACTACGCTTTTTATTAATTTGTATACTATTATTATTTTTTAGTGCTTATTTATTTTTAAATCATGATATTTTGAAACGTAATTTATATCTTTTTATATTCGCGGCACCCTTTGATGGATTTTTTAGTGATACGGTTTTGAATATTTTTTTATTTCACGAAAAAAAAAAGACGACCGCATTGACTATACGTAAAAGTTGACTATGTAAAACATAAAACAGATACGACAGTACGAATAAAATGATAATATCTTGAGTTCTTTTTTGTACGCTTTACTCATAAGAAACAAAACATTCCTTTTCTCCCATTCTTTTTCAGATTTTATTTATTGTCTTAAAATAGCTCCAATGTTTTAATTGTACCTTCTTTTATGAGATTTTAAAAATATAAATTAAATATTTGGTTTCTTTTCAATAATCAAATTGCCATAATTAGTAAATAATCCTATGAAACTAACTAAAATTTATCCAAGTATGTTTAAAAAAAAGATTTAAAATCCGACTCGATTTCAAGCAAGATCTCCTTTTTTTTTCCTTCTGAAGACATGTTCCGTCATATAAGCATAAAAGCTAGCTTTGAAATTCCTTTCTGAGCTAAACTGTTTTGTTGTAAGAAAATAATGTGGAAGGGTTGACGACAAAACACTAAAACCTTCTGACCATTCTTTGAATAGAACTAACTTGCTCGGATGTTTGCAAAGAGGGTCCTTGGAGAATACAGACCTCCCAGTCGGTCTAGTTATTCCTCTCTCAGCTGGGGGCTTTTAGTTGCATGCACAAAAGTATCCTTTAGGGAAATAGGGGATTAGCCGCAAGTTTTGATCTTTTGTAATCATTTATCTTTAAAATACTTCCCACGCTTGAGCAACTGATATCTGGGCATTCAGAAGGGATTTAAAAGTCACCTGAATTACGATAAAAGTCGACCATAGTCCTGCCATCAAAGGGTTCTGTGTTTATTGGTCGTTTTGAATTGTCACAATATATCAAAAGGCACCGAAGAATACTTTTTATCCTCTTAGAATATGATTCCCACACTTAAAGCGTTTTTGTCCATTCAGCGTTTTGTCCGCTTGCTCACACGTTGGATCGATCAGTCAATTGTTTGAAGAATGTTTTGTTGAGGCCTTTTGAAAGATAGATCATCTTACGTTTAACAGTAAAAGAAAAAAAAAAGATATACTGAGATAAAAGCAAAAAGAAAAATAAATTAATAAAATAATTAGTGTTATGAAAATAATTTCTTTTCGTCCAATCCTCTATTGTTTCTTATTTTCCTGTTATGTACTGCGTAAATGTATGAATATTTCAGCACACATTAGCAACCTTGTATTTTATTGCACTATTTAATTCAGCGCTTAAAAACAAATAAAGCGAAGCGATTTTCGAATGCAAGCTGAACAGCAAAAACAACATTAAAATACCGATAGCAAAATGGGGAGCAAAGTGTTATTACAACGTAGCAAAAAGCAACTCCGTTTCGTTATCTGCGGCATGCGCGTTAAGGGTTTTCGGCCTGGTCATCGAATGGGTTAATATTACTTTACAAAAAAAAAAAAAAAAACTTATCAGTACGCAGAGTTTTTTCACAAGTTTTTTTACCGCCCCGAGAGCTATTATAATTATTATTATTTATTTTTAAGAAAAGGATAAAAATTTCACAGGTCCGCAATGTTTTTCATTTGCTTTTACCGACCCGTGGGTCAAAATAGGTTGAGAAACACTGATGTAGAGAACGATCAGATGAATTAAAGCAATGAGCACTCCTTAACTATGTTGAAATCTCTGAAATATGATCAAATGCTGTAATTACAAGTTTTAATCATTTCCAGTACTGAATTCAAGCAATGTGAAAAGTGTGCAAAACGTAGACTATCATGAATCAAAACAAAACTATTAAAAAAAAAAACACAATTATATTCCAAGAAAAAGCACACAATACAGGGGAGGGGGGAGGAGGATCTACAGTAAGGGTGCCATTTCTCTCTCCGTAGGTTCATTCTTTTCACCCCGGCTGCCTACTTTTTGAAAGGTGCCTGTTTTTCACCCTAGTTAGAGGTGCAATTTCGGCTCCGTATTGGGTGCCGCTGGTGAACAAGCGTTTCACCCCTGAAAGGTGCCGAATGCAACCTGTAGTTTTAACAGTGCAGTTCTTGATAAAAACACAGGAGCTTTATTTACACTATGTACAGGAGAAATCGTTAACAACTGCTAAAATACGTAAAATACACCGCCAGCTCAGTCATTTCCAGCCGATGACTGCAGTTTCGTGCTTATTAGCACTCATCAGCCCGGCATAGGAAAGTGACTGAGCTGGAGAAGGAAAATCCTCTTAAGGAAACCAAGAATGCGAAACAAACTGGTTGCTAATATAGAATTAGCAGACCAGACGAGTGACCGAAGCAATGGTTCGGTTCAACTCGAAGATTGAACGCGAGGCGAGGTATATTCAGTAAATTGCAGTGTATTCTGCCTCGCGTTCAATCTTTGAGTTGAACCGAACCATTGCTTCGGTCACTCGTCTGGTCTGCTAATTCTATATTAGCTACCAGTTTGTTTCGCATTCTTGGCTTCCTTAAGAGGATTTTCCATCTCCAGCTCAGTCACTTTCCTATGCCGGGTTGATGAGTGCTAATAAGCACGAAACTGCAGTCCTCGGCTGGAAATGACTGAGCTGGCGGTGTATTTCACGTATTTCTCCTTTAGCCCTGGCTAATGGGCGGCAATTTACTGAATATAACTGCTAAAATAATCATCAGCAATTAAGCAAATATCACTCAGCACCGCAAACTCAACGGTTACACTCGTATTTACTTCCAAATACGAAAACAACACAGCGAAATGCCTCGCTATAAACAGAGCTAGTACACACTCTAAGTACAAATTCTCAATCGAAACTCTACTTTTTATCACGCAGGATGCCTTTATAAACATCGAAGAAGTTTCCGCAACATTCTTTCTGCTTCCCGAAATGCGCAGACCGTTATCAAATTTTATCAATGAAAAGAAAAGGAAATAGGGGGCGTATACTTTAGCGGAATGAAAAGGGGTTGTATATTCATTACGGGAAACTATTTACAGGTTACGTTACTACAATAATTACTATTTACAGGATTTGTAACAGTATGTATAAAGAAGGAGAAAAAGACTAGCACTACTTTTTTTTCTGATTTTTACAAATTGATGGTATTTTAATTGCAGGTAAATCAGAAAACGATAAATCGATATCATATGTGTGTGTATAATATATATATATATAATATCGTTTTATTGTATCAATTCCAAAATAATTCTTTCTTATTTATTTATTTATGTCCATAGCAATGGAAGAAATTTCATGAACAATATCTGCTTCACTTTCCTCTAAATGTCAATTTTTTATGTTATCTTCAAATACCTCTAAAAGGCTGTCGGTTCTTTATAAATCAGTATTATTTGCTTTTTTACTTTCTTCTATATCTAATATATAGAAGAAATTATTGGGTTCGTGCAAATTTTCGAATTTCGAATTTTGACGGATTCGAACGTTTTGAGGTGTGCTGAGTCCATTTCGACTATTTTTGGACAATGTCTGTGTGTGTGTGTGTGTGTGTGTGTGTGTGTGTGTGTGTGTGTGTGTGTGTGTGTGTATGTGTGTCACGTCTGTGTGTGACCAGTTTTTTGTGGCTACTCTACAGCAAAAACTACCGCATGAAATTGAACGAAATTTAGCACACATATGTGCCCCTATGTGAACTTGTGCCCATTGGTTTTTGCCGCGAATTCCTCCAAGGGGGGTGGAGCAATGGGACGTTTTTTGAGTTACGCGTGCTTGCTATTCCTCAGGAAGTAACTGGCGGAATCAAACAAAATTTGGTCCATATGTTGCCCCTAACAGGAGCAGGTGCTGATTCAATTTTGGTGTCAATAGCTCAAACGGGAGTTGAGTTATAGAACGTTTTATGTCGTCAATTGTGACTGCTGTATCTCAAGAAATAACGAACGGAATCAAACAAAATTTTTTTGACAAGTAGCCCTTAGCGGGTATAAGAGCTGATTTTATTTTGGTGTCAACGGCTAAAAAGGGGGGTAGCGCAATCGCCCGTTCTTTTTTTCCATTGTGAGGGCCCTATCTCAAGAAGTAATGCTACGTTCTGGTTGAAATTTGGAATATATATGAATCCATACGTAAACAGGCTTTGGTTTAATTTTGACTCCAATCGCTCCAAGCGAAAACCGTCTCCAGGTTGCGTCCATATCCTACAAACACACACACACGCATACATACACGCACCAACATACACGCACACACAAACACATACACACACATACACACACATACCCCTACACACATACACACATGCATGCATACAGACACCTACACATACACACAAATACACACATTTGCCCACACATTCATGCCTGCACACAGACACAAACACATATGCTTACACACACATACACATACACCGCCCCCACGTACAGAAACACTCATACACACAACTATCCACACACTCATGACTGCACAAAGACACAAACACACATGCCTACACACATACACATACCCCCCCCCCACACACACACACACTTACAAACACACACTCGTGATTTCGAAAAACATAATGTAACGGATTCGGTGCGACTTCCACTTTCTTGAAATGAAGACACAGTTCTTGATAAAAACACAGGAAATTTATTTACACTATGTACAGGAAAGATCTTCAACAACTGCTAAATTATTCATCAGCAATTAAGCAATTATCACACAACACCGTAAACTCAACGTTTACACACGTATTTACTTCCAAATACGAAAACAACACAGCGAAATGCCTCGCTATAAACCGAGCCAACACACTAACGAATTCTCAATCGAAACTAAACTGTTTATCCATCGCTAACGGCTTTTATAAACATCGAAGAATTTTCCACAACATTCTTTCTGCTTCCAGAAATACGTAGACCGTTTTACAACTACACTTCCATTGATAAAATCAGTGAATGAAATAAGAAAAAAAAGAATAGGGGGTTGTATACTTTAGCCATATGTTAAGGGGTTGTATATTCATTACGGGAAACTATTTACAGGTTACGTTACTACAATAATTACTATTTACAGAATTTGTAACATTGCCCCCTTCCTAAGGACTGCACGTCCCGGGCAGTACAATCCCCAGAAAGGGTGCCAAACTTCTATCACAAGTTTACAAATATACACATTAATTAATAACTAACAGATACAGAAAACACAATAATAACAAGAAATATTACTAAACATTAAAAGCAAAAATTATCTACCACTTTTATGTTATCAACCATGGTTGTTTACGTAATACTCATGAACTATGGCCATAGTATGGGGCTAACCGATCATAATGTACAACCCTAGGTTTTGCATTAGGTGATTTTTGGATCCTCACTACGACGTCATTTAGTCGGTTAAGGACTTTGTAGGGTCCATCCCAATGCGACTGCAATTTGGGTGACAGACCTTTCCGTCGGATTGGATTCCATAACCAAACCTTGTCGCCTTCGTTGAATTCATGTCCAGTAGACCTTGTGTCGTATCGGGTCTTCATCTTCTCCGCCGCGATGTTGATTCGCTCTCGTGCGAAGTTATGAACGTCTTCCAACCGGGCCTGGAGATCCTGGATGTACTCCTCAGGCGATGAAGGCGCATCCGGAGGACGACCGAAGACGAGATCACAAGGTAGCCGAAGCTCTCGTCCGAAGAGCATCTGAGATGGGGCGTATCCGGTAGTCTCGTGGACAGCACTGCGGTAGGCCAGCAGGAACAAAGGCAGCTTCTTGTCCCAATCCTGTTGATTTCTGGAGACCATAAGTGAGAGATTATTCAGGATTGTGCGGTTAAATCTCTCCACCATGCCGTCTGATTGTGGGTGTAGTGGTGTTGTCCTAGTTTTCTCAATTCCGAGAATTTGACATAGGCCCTTAAAAACAGCAGAGATGAAATTCCTCCCTTGGTCGGAATGAATCTGCAAAGGTGTTCCATATCTCGAGATCCAATGTTGGACTAGAGTCTCTGCTACGGTGGTAGCTTCTTGATCTGGAATGGGATACGCTTCGGGCCATTTCGTGAAATAGTCGATGGAAACAAGAACGTATTTGTTCCCATCAGCAGTTCTTGGTAGAGGACCCAGGATGTCGATCCCAATTCGTTCGAAAGGAGCTCCAACGTTGTACAGATGTAGCTTCCCTCTGCTTCTCTTCTTCGGTCCTTTACGAGCAGCACAGGCGTCACAAGAATGGCACCACTTCTCCACATCATCCTTCGCCTTGCTCCAGAAGAAGCGCTCCCGAACTTTATTAAGGGTTTTCAAGACACCAAAATGTCCTCCAGTCGCACTACTATGTATTTCTTTCAGAACATCTGAAATCCTTGATCGGGGAAGTAGTAACTGCCACCTAGACGTTTTGCCGTCATCAGATTCCCATTTTCGGTACAGTACGCCGTTCCGTAAATGGAGTGAATTCCATAAAGCCCAGTATCTTTTTGTTGCAGGACTAAAGATGGAAACGTCCTGCCAGCTAGGTCGCCGACTGTCACTTTCCATGAACTCCAAAATTGGTTTTATGTCAGGGTCTTCAAGTTGATCTTTTCGAACTTGGTCGTCACTCCATGGATCAGGTTCTGATGATATTGGAGTCACTGTCACCTGATAGGCGGTAGGGCTAGTCGTTCCATACTGTTTCTCGATTCGGGAACAATAGTGGCAGTTCTCAGGACAGGGTCTCCTTGATAAAGCGTCAGCATTACCGTGAGATAACCCTTTTCGATGCTTGATCTCCATGTCATATTCCTGGAGCCGCTGTATCCATCTGGCTATCTGGCCTTCCGGATTTTTGAAGTTCAAAAGCCAAGTTAATGAGGCATGATCTGTCCGAAGCAGAAATTTTCGGCCGTAGAGGTAATGATGGAAGTGTTCTACAGCTTTCACTATGGCCAGTAACTCCTTTCTGGTGACGCAGTAATTTCGCTCCGACTTTGATAAGCATTTGCTCCAGTAAGCGATGACGGAGATGTAAGTTCATCTCCGTCAATTTCTTGGGATAAAACAGCTCCGATGCCCTCGTTGCTCGCATCAGTGTCCAGGATGAAGGGTTTTTCAGGCTGAGGATAGGCGAGGATAGGCGTTGATGTTAAAGCCTCCTTCAGTCGTAGAAATGCATCTTCGCATTCTTTGGACCATTCAAACTTTTGCTTGATCTCCGTCAGCTTATGCAAAGGTCGTGCAATGTTGGAAAAACCCTTCACAAACTTCCTATAGTACGTGCAGAGCCCCAGGAAACTTCGCAGCTGATGGATGTTTTCGGGACGACTCCAACTCTTGACCGCAGATACCTTCTCTGGATCGGTTTGCACACCCTCAGAAGAGATGATGTGACCAAGATAGTTCACTTCCCGGCGGAACAAATTACATTTGGACGGACTTAACTTCAGATTGGCTTCCTTAAGCCTTTGCAGCACCTTCCTAAGATTTGCCAGATGTTCTTCAAAGCTGCGTCCCACGATGATGATATCGTCTAAGTAGACCAGACAGGATTCGTAAGAGAGTCCTCTTAACACTGTCTCCATAAGACGCTCGAACGTAGCTGGTGCATTGCAGAGGCCGAAGGGCATCACTTTAAACTGCCATAAGCCTTGTCCAGTTGTAAACGCTGTCTTCTCTCGGTCATCAGGGTGTATCTCAACCTGCAAGTAGCCGCTCTTCAAGTCCAGGGTCGAAAACCACTTGTGTCCGGAAAGAGTGTCCAAGGTGTCGTCTATCCGTGGAAGAGGGTAACTGTCTTTCTTGGTGATTTCATTCAGCCGTCGGTAATCGACACAAAATCTGGTGGAGCCATCTTTCTTTCGGACTAAGACGATGGGAGAGGCCCAAGGACTGGAAGACGGTTCGATTACATCATTCTCCTTCATCTCTTTCAGGAGGGTCTCAACCTCTTCCTTTTTGGCGAACGGTAGTCGTCTTGGATGCTGTTTAATAGGGGGGTGTTCTCCAGTGTAGATCCGATGCTGCGTTAAATTCGTCCTGCCCACATCCTCCGATGTAGATGAAAACAGATGCTTGAAGTCGTCCACCAATTGTTCCGCAGCAGTTCTTTGATCTTTCGATAATGGCGCACTCCCAATTAACTTCGATGTCAAGGACTCAGAAGACACAGTTTCGGGGGAATTGATTCTTCTAATGATGCAGTTTACTGGAGTACAAGTTGCTAACACTTCACCTTTCCGAATATTCCTTGGCCTTTCACTCACGTTGGCGACTCTTACAGGAATTACATCCTTAGAAAGGTCCACAAGCGTAGATGCTACCAGCACTCCTTTTAGGTTATTGTTTAGGTTGGGGTATTCAACGAGTCCAAATCGAAAACTATTGCTTTCTTCAATGGAGCCAGGTATTAATGATTCTGACCTTGAGGGAATCGATAAATCTGTTTGGGCTATTATTTGATGAGCGGATTTTACATCACTTTCTGCGGGGAAAACGGCTATGTCTTCTCTTATCGAGTGCAGCTCATTAGTCTTGAAGTCGAGGTTGAAGTCATATTTCTTTAAAAAGTCCAATCCGAGAATGAAGGGGTCTGTGATAGCAGCAACGAATGCCGTATGATAGTAAGTGGCATTTCCAAACACAATTTCTAAGTTCACTTTACCTTCAATCTCGATCTTGTCACCTGTCACAGTTTGGAGGGTAACGCAGGGCGGCGTCCATAGAATGTTGAGTCCAAATTGACGAGCCACATCTGTTCTAATGATTGTAACATTGGCTCCAGTGTCAATAATCAGTTCGCAGGGAAACCCGTTTACATATGCGTAAACAAACAGTCCATTACTGCCGCCACTCGTCGATGAAATCTGGAAAACTTTAAGATGGGGCTCATTCCAATTTGGCGACCTCCGCCCCGCGAGATTGCCATGGCTTAGTTTTCCTGGACCTGGGAGGGAGAGGTGCTCTTCCCTCTGGTTTCTTGGCGAGCTTCACAGTTTCTTCGTAAGTGACCCTCGCCACCACATTTCCAGCACTTAAGTGATTGTCCATTATGGTCCTTGGGAGCCGAATTCCTTTTGAGGATTCCTGCAATTTCTTTTATTTGCTTTTCCAGATCAGCAAAACGTGACGAAACCGGATCAGGCTCATCAGTTTTCACGCCGCGGATTGAATGGCGATCCTTGCGGGTTGCTTGCTGGGCGGCCTCCAACTTCATTGCATACACAACAGCAGAACTCAGGTCTTTGACATCCGCCATCCGTAGAGCTTTCTGGATTTCCGGATCTCGAACCCCGTCGATGTAGTAGTTGAGTGCCAGGTTGTCTCGAACATCCGCAGGACAGTCACAAAAAGCAAGATGAGACAATCTCTCGACGTCCGCCGCTAGCTCTTGCAGGGTTTCCCCGGTTTTCTGGAAACGGGATTTCAACTGGAGTCGGCTGAAATCTTTCTGGCACTTCTCACCGAAGCGAAGCTCCAATGCAGATGTGAGGGCGGCGAAATCCAGGCGCTGGCCGTCCGGAAGGGTCTGGAGAATGTCCGCTGCGTCACCTCTCAGGGATGCTGCAAGATGACAGGCCTTGGTAGCAGAGTCCCATCCGTTCGCTTCCGCCACTATCATGAATTGAGTTTTGTAAACCTGCCACGAAGTTTTCCCATCAAATGTGGCAAGTTTAATGGACGGTCGAGCAACCGATGTGGGAGCGCCAAACTGTACAGAGTTGCTTTCCGCGGTCGCCAATCTCCTTTCCAGGTCTTTAAAGATGTCTTCTTTAAGTTGATGAAATTTTCTATCTTCTTCTTCCAGTTTATTTTCTACAGCATTGCATCGGCCTTCAACGGAACTTAATTTTTCTTCAAATTTCTCTTCGATTTTATTTTCCACTGCGATGAATCGGCCTTCAACTGCCTCAAACTTTCCTTCAATAGCATCAACTCGATGCTCTATCTCATTAAATTTATTTTCCATCACAGTCTTTACCGAAGTAAGATCGTTTTTAATTTCCTCTTGGTTAGAAACTAGGTCATTTTTCAGCACCGTTAAATCACTTTTCAATTGGTTTTGATTAGCCGCCATATCATTTTTCACAGAGGTGATTGCGTCAAGAAGTTGTTTTAATTGTTCATCCATTGCGCGAGTAATCACCATAAAAATAAAGTCCTAATTCAAAAAAAGTCTTTACGAAAAAAATGTCCAAAGTCACACTTACTCCAAGAAAGTCCAGAAGAAGCCCCACGTTGGGCGCCAAATTGTAACGGATTCGGTGCGACTTCCACTTTCTTGAAATGAAGACACACTTCTTGATAAAAACACAGGAAATTTATTTACACTATGTACAGGAAAGATCTTCAACAACTGCTAAATTATTCATCAGCAATTAAGCAATTATCACACAACACCGTAAACTCAACGTTTACACACGTATTTACTTCCAAATACGAAAACAACACAGCGAAATGCCTCGCTATAAACCGAGCCAACACACTAACGAATTCTCAATCGAAACTAAACTGTTTATCCATCGCTAACGGCTTTTATAAACATCGAAGAATTTTCCACAACATTCTTTCTGCTTCCAGAAATACGTAGACCGTTTTACAACTACACTTCCATTGATAAAATCAGTGAATGAAATAAGAAAAAAAAGAATAGGGGGTTGTATACTTTAGCCATATGTTAAGGGGTTGTATATTCATTACGGGAAACTATTTACAGGTTACGTTACTACAATAATTACTATTTACAGAATTTGTAACAATAATTTGAATTCAAGATGACAAAATTTAAATTAAATTTTTTTTTGAGCAATCACGATTGCTTATTGCTTTTATTTGACTGTTTTTGGCGTTACGCTGAATTTTCCCACCAGCACCTCTGCCAGTACCACCGTCGACCGGCCGCCTCATGGTGCTGCTCCTCTTGCGAAGACCGTCTCCAGGTTGCATCCATATCCTACACTTACACGCATACATACACGCACCTACACACACACTCATGCCTGCACACAGACACGAACACACATGCTTACACACACATACACATACCCCCCTACACACAAACACACATACCCCCTACACACAAACACACATACCCCCTACACACAAACACACATACCCCCCCCCACACGCATAAACACACACGCCGACATACATACACACACACACTCGTGATTGCGAAAAACATAATTTGAATTCAAGAGGTCAAAATTCAAATAAATTTTCTTTTTTTATTTTTTTCCTACTACATACTTTAAGTTTTAGCAGATATAACCTGCACACTAGATACACGTTTTACGCACGAGAAAACGCATAAGATGAGCTACAAAAAAATTCTTTTCTAGAAAACAAGAAAAGATCCCACGTTGTTTTTTTTTCATGATGTTTTACACATAGCCAGGTACCATAATATATAAATGGCTTTTTTCCTAGTAATGCTGTTTTGAGTTAATTGTGATCAAAAAAGCACAATTTTTGAAAATTTGAAAAATATCAAGGCATTTTTCTCCTAAAAAAAAATTAAACCTCGAACAAATTTTGTGCTATTTACTCTCTTCATAGTATAAACTTTCATTATATGTTAAATTTTTTTCGGGGGATGGCTTTTGGGCGGAAATAACGCAGGTTAAACTTGCGCGAAAACGGATAAAATCCATACTTTGCGACCCCTTATCTGAAGAAAGCAACAACCCCCAACCAAAATAACTATGAAGTCACCATCACTAGATACAGTACAAGCAATAAATATAAACATAACCGTGGAGTGGTGTTTCTGTAAAGAGCTAAAGCGCAATGAAATGCGACTTTTAGAATTTTTCTAAAAATGCGCTGCAAAACCTCAAACTTTGGGAATTTTTAACGAGCGAAAGAAAATTTTTGGAAGGCTAAAAATTTCAGAATGATCACTTCTCATGACCTACTTTGACATATAAAAAAATTAGAAAGATAAAAAATGGTCACTGTCACACCTTGTCTGAACTTCAAAATAATGGCTCTTAATTTCCATTTTTCTCCCCCCCGAATTGAATGTTGAGTTTTTTTTTTCGAGCCGACCATACGTGGATATATGCCTGAAAACGACCAGACACCTGAAATATCCATTTTGACCTCCCCCGGGTTAATTACAACGAATTTTCTCGTGACTTCCGTATGTACGTATGTATGTGTGTATGTATCTCGCATAACTCAAAACCAGTATGTCCTAGAAAGTTGAAATTTGATACGTAGACTCCTAGTGGGGCTTAGTTGTGCACCTTCTCTTTTGGTTGCATTCGGATGTTCCTAAGGGGGTCTTTTGCCCCTTTTTTGGGGGGAAATCATTGTTAATTTCGATGTAAACTCAAATGATGTTATAATTTGTCGGACACTTGGCGATCTATCACCAGTCTTTTGGTCGCCAATTTTGCCGCCAACTTGGCGACAAATTTGGCGATTTTTAAATTTTTTTTTACATTTTTAACTTTAGTTTCAATTCGCACACTACTGGTGATATTTAGAGAGCAAACAATTGAATCGCATTAAAATTGCCAATAATGGGGAAATGACATTTATTTGTAGTAAAAGGAAGTCATGTGATTCCCACATCAGCTCGTTTCTTTTTATAGCCACAACTAATTTTCAGTTGCAATCATTGTTTTCTTATAACTAACGCGATCAGCATGTTATTGGTGCTATGGGTCATCGGGCCATCGCGTACAAAGGAACAAACACCTTCTCCTTTATACAGTGTGTCCCAAAAGATCGTTTACAAACTTAACATGCTAATCTGTCATATCATGATGAACAAGATTTACATAGTAACATACGTTCGCAAACACAATGCTGGCGCAGTACATGCACACAAAATCCGACACTAACGGATGCACAACATGTCGCATATTTATTACATAAAGACGATTTTACACAACATTTTAGTTTTCAAGGAAGGTTTATAGCTGTTGTTAAAATTGTCTGCCTTTAGCTTTCATACACGCGTCACAACGATAAAGTACCGACCGTCGTAATAACGATCCTTTCTGACAAGAGTTCACCATACGCTGCGTTGTCATTGCAACATGATTATGAGAGCTGGTGGGAAACAAATTTTAGCAACTACTTTAAGCTTTCCTTAAAAACTAAAATGTTGTGTAAAACCGTCTTTGTGTAATAGATATGCGACATATTGTGCATCCGTTAGTGTCTGACTTTGTGTGCATGTAGTGCGCCAGCATTGCGTTTACGAACACATGTTCCTACGTAAATCTTGTTCATCATGATATGACAGACCAGCATGTTTAGTTTGTAAATGACCTTTTGGGACACCCTGTATATTTAAGTACATGGGAATATCTACGAACAAAATGACCCTTTCAATACAGATATGTGTAACAACATATAACAAATGCGACCACCTTTAGCTGCAAAAAAATAAACAAATAAACAAATAAAAATGAAAAGGTCAGAGAATTAGTTTATCAAATCAGTTATTTATGCCCGATGTTTTTCAACAATGATTCCCCAATCCAAGCTTCTTTGATAGAGACCGAAAAGCGCCTGTATATCTTTGCGACTTTGTAATGTTTTCTACCGAGTGAATCGCGTTGAAATCGGTCGTCTGAAATTGTTGCAAAAATGAAAAGAATTATATAAATCTATATAAATAAAACAAAGAATATATGTGTATGTATATATATATGTGTGCATGTTCCATACACAAATCCACAATTATCGTCAGATCTGGACGAAATTTGGCAGGGAGGTATTGGGGCACCCGAGAAGGAATTCAAGAGGCGGGGGGGGGGGGGGGGGGGTCGAACGCTAAAAAAGAACTGAACCGTTCAAATTTATATTTTCGGGCCCGAAAGTAGCATTGAATGGTTCTTTCTACCCAAAATAATTATCCGACCAATTCGACTTTGGCGCCATTCGAAAGGCCGTGAAAAATACCCACAAGGTTCATTCATTTCCTTTGAATTTCAAAAAAAAAAAAAAAAGGGCTATAAAGTCACCGGGGAAAAAATTCAAAATCACTGTCAATCCTAATGGAACTCTATTTTCATATCGGGAAAACTATCGTTTGCGCTATCTCATTTTAAATCAACGTTCAGAAGGTTAGCACTTTTTTTCTCGGATTTAACTAAATAAAATTTTGTTTTTGTTTTGTGGTAAAAATTGCCCCTTTTGATTACTCTTTGGCGAGTTAGCTTCTTCCTTTCTTTTATTTATTTATTTATTTTTAATTTTTTATTTTTTAAGGACTTTAGGTGTTGCATTTAATTTATTCCGAAGTTTTTGATTTGCCGTTTTATTTTTTTTAAGAATGTTAATTTTGACGGGAAATGTCACAATATTTTTTTTCCCTCTAGATGAAGCGCGATTGTTGAACATACGTCACTTGACGTAACTTTTATTTCCATGGTAGACCGTGCAAAGCCGGGCAATGCAGCTAATCTTAAATATAAGGGAGAGACGTATTTCAAAGTTTTTTATAAAAACTAAATACACATTTTGAATTGAACTTGTAACAATTTTAACGTCAGATAAACTTTTATTAATCCGTGTTTTATGTAAATGTTAATTTAAAACTTTTTTGTGCAGAAACATGACTACCTACTTTAGAATATGTTATTATTATGTTTACTACCGATAAAGTGTATAAAGCTTTACTTCAGAAATAGTCTTAATCCCCCCCCCCCCACCGACATCACAATCAAATGAAATTAAATTAATCTAGGATTTGAAAAGAAACGAGAATTAGTCACTGTGAAAATGATAGAAGGAGCAAAAAAATAATCATGTAGCGAAAAAAAATCTTCTTTTTTCAAAACGTTTAATTTTTTAATTAATTTTATTAAATGTCCGATTTTTTTAAGCAAGGCGTGATGACGTGTTATTGTGATGTTCTTAGGCGCGTCCTCCACTGGCCTCGCAGAATGTTTACGCTCGCTGTCTACCGTGTTTCCTGGTTATGATAATTCAGAAGCGAGTTAAATATTGCGCTCTACGCTTGCTATAAACCGTAACGTTGCCACTACATATAAGTAAAGTAGCGAATTAAATATTATGCTCTGCGCTAATGGCATCAGTGAATAGAATTTCATCACTTGTGATGTCATGTGCAGAAGCGTAAAAAACGAAATTGAATCTGCGCGTCCATTAAAATAATTGTTAAAAAATACTAAACTTTGTCAAATTATTTTTAAAAAGTAGTCAAATGCTATGTTTTTAAGCATGCTCTTTCTGAAAAAAAAACACTTTTCCAATTTCGGAAACGACCCCTTTAAATATTAACGAGTCTCTATATTCTTCGAAGGCTGATTCAAATGAAAGTATGCTTTATCTCAAAAGAACAAGGGCGCCCATATGACAAATTTAAAGGGGGGGGGGAGGTGTCTCAGCAATTTTCCCCATGGCTTAGCAGGATATTTTCCCGAGAGAAACCGATTTTAGCACAGATTACAGTTACTAAAATTTGTTATTTTTAATAACTTATTCATTAATTGCTGTAAAAGAAATGTTTTTACATTTTTGTAAAGAAAAAAGTACTAAAAGCAAGGAAGTTCTAATTTCAAAACGGTGGGGGGGGAGGCGCTTGAGCCCCCACTTGCCCCTCCCCATATGGGCGCCCTTGCAAAAGAACTATCAAACGGATTTATATTTCAACCGATAACTTTATTAATAACTAACTGCGTTGCCCAGTGTGGCACAGTCTACCACGAAAAAAAAAAAAAAAATGTGTCAAGTGGCGTTTGATCAACAATCAGGCTTAAATAAAAGAAACAAAAAGATGTAACATTTCCCGGAAACGGGTAGAAAAGAGGAATTTTGTGACTAAAAATTTTAACTTACTAGTTAGACCTCTTTGGGTTCAAAATTGCAAAAAGTTAACCATTAATACTAATAGGCGCAAACATTCCGTTTCTTGGATTTTCTGGAGAAAACCCGCCGCGAGAGGAAAAAAAGTCGTATGGGGTAGAGAAAATCCCCTATGTGAATTCCTGAGCATCGAAAGACCTCTGTCCCAATTTTGGTAAAGATGCGACGGAAACTGTAGATTTGTATAAGGCCGACCCCTCTATGTTTGTTCCTGAGCACCAAAGGACCTCTGGGTCAAATTTGAAAAAAGAAAATAAAATAATAAAAGAAAATTAATTTGAATTCAGAAATTTTGAATTCGAATTATGTTTTTCGCAATCACGAACTGCGACAGGACCGTACTCTTTGGAATTATTGTTTCTAGAAACGATCCCCCGTCCGCCCAAGCATGCCCCTCCTCCTGGGCGGTTACGTGTGCATAGTTGTGTGTGTGTGTAGGCTTGTGTGTATGAGTATACCTGTGTGTATGCACGTAGGCGTGTCTGTGAGTGTGTGAGCGTGCATGTGTATAGGACATGGACGCCTCCGATCAGGAAAAACGGATAGCTCGGGACCGGAGGAGCCGCGCCTGCAGAGGACGGTGGTGCTGCAGAGGCCCCTGATCCAAGTTGAAAAAAGGAACCGGAAGCAAAAGACGGTCAAGTGAGGACAATAAGCAATCGTGATTGCTCAAAAAAAAAAAAAAAGCAACATAAACTGTATTTGTTTCAGGAACAACAATTACACACAAAACGCGCGCAATGTCGTTGCCTTAAAGCAAGTCATCTTCGCCTAGAAATAACAGCAAGGGGCTGTCCATAAATAACACAATTTTTAAAAACATGTTGACCTCCCCCCCCCCTCATTATCACCAAGCGTCACACTTCACCTTACCCCTCCCTACTTCGTCACATGTCACGCTCACATATTCGTATAAAAAATGCGGGATGACACACGTCTTGTTTCCCCCTATTTCCCCCTTGTCACAAACAGTTACAATTTCACGAGCCCCTCCTCCCTCTCCCGTCGAAACTTGACAACATTGGTGGACAGCCCCTAAGATTTATTACAACTGTTCTAAGATAACGATAAATTGATACGTAAATAAAGAAAAAAATGTATTAATAATAAATGATTCAAAAGAAGCTCAAATCAAGACTGTGGAGTCGGAGTCAAAATGATATTGCGGTAAAGAGTCGGAGTCGGGAATAGTAGGTTTAAAATTCCAAGAGTCGTAGTCGGTCATTTTTCCTCCGACGCCGCAGGGCTGTTAAAATGCATATTGATGATGCGGATTTTTATTGGCTACGGATAAATGAATGAATAAACAAATAAAAAATAAATAAAATGTGCGAAAAATAAAGTTTGTTCCATCATCTCATTTTTTTCACCTGCATTAATAACGCGTCAGAAAAGAAATACCCTTCTATTTTTAGCTTAGAAACTGAAAAGAAAATAGAAATGTGAATCCCGAAAAGCGCGCAAGCGAGCACATAAAATTTTCTAATCTCCGCCAATTCGAATTTCCGACCGCATCCTTTCAACTGAAAAGCTGCGAAGTAATTAACATTAAACATGAGAGACCAACCGCAGAGCCCCAAAATACGCGCATGCGTGCAATGTTTCTGGCTTCGAAGCGAAATTTCTTTTCAGTCGACGATTCTCCGGTCATCTAGAAGGTCGGAAGTTAGTGAGGCGAATGTTTCATCAAAAAGGTTTTAAGAAATACCAGGTAAGAATTTTATCCCTTGGTTCGGCATTTTAGTACTTTAAAAGCACTCTTTTTAGCGGGCCCGTCGTAAAATGGCGAAAATTTGAGCCTCGCGAAACATTTCAACTTTATGTATGTATGGACTTTCGGCTCTGTGTATTTAAAATTCGCGAAATCACCCATTTTTTCATTTCGCGAAAAAAAAGTGCTTTTACATTAGTCTATTGATGGGAGCGAACTCTTTTTTTCTAATTTCGAGAGCAAATGTCTTTCCGGGCAGTTAGGGGCAGCTGTCCCCTTGTTTTTGAAAAATATTTGTTTGTCTTTTACTGTTTTAATGCCATGTGCGTTCAGTATATCGCATCCCGGTAGGAGGTGGGGAGGGGGGGAGAACAACTCAAAACACTAGCATTGGAGAAAACGCAATAGCAGTTTTAAGCGATTTTGTATCAAATATTAAAATGCGCTTCAAAAATTTGTATTATGATGTTTACTTGTTATTTCTTGTTATCTGAATTAGTAATGCTACATATTATTTTTCTTCTAAATTAAAATTTTTGATAATGTGTCACTAATGGATTACAGCAAACGCCCGATTTTCAGCGGTCGGATTATTCGCAGGTCTTTTCAGATTTTTTTTTTTTTTTTTTTTTTTTGGAACTTATGATTGTGTTATTGTTTGCTTTTAGATTTCAGGGGTGCCCACTCAAGGGGGTGGGGGGGGAGTCATGACGCAGACTGCGCCATTGAAATTTTTAGCGGGAGTTGTTATGAGGGGTATTTTTCTCCTTTTGGGGGAGGGGAACTCTTGTTTTTTTGGGGGGCGAGGGCTGTGCAATATTTGGGGGTACGCCGTTGTTCTTAGGGGGTGAGCCCCCCTGTAGATTTTACATATTTCTTTATATTCAATGTTAGTAGATGCAATGTAGAAATGTTTTTAGTAATTTAAATGTACGTGTGAGTGATAATTATATTGTTTTATCTATTGCGTACAGTAATATCGTTTTTAACTATTATTCGGATTGTTCACTGTTTTCGCATATTCGCGGCGCGGATAGGGGCCGTTCATCAATTACATATTGGTCCTGAGGGGGGATCTCTACATACCCTTACTTGGGGGGGGGGGGATCAGACCCATTCTTACGTGATATTTTCCAAGTTGAAAATTTATATTGTTCGGTCAAGTGGTTTGGCAGGGATCCTATTTCATTTGTTTCTGAATGGTAACAAATGTATTAGGATGAGTTGTTTTTCGCTGGTGTTTTCAGAGAATGGGTAGTGTAAAAAATAATAAAAGTATTGCACTGCGCATGGCATGTCTCATTTTAATTAGTATCGCATCATATACAAAATACTTGTCGAAATAACATTCAGTCTAGATTCCTGTTAGTGTTTCTTTACACAGAAAGGTTTTTTGAAAAGGGAGTTAATAATAGTGAATTTAAGAAGGATTTTAGTGATGTAAGGTTCGATATTTTATAATTTTGAAAAACGGAATGGAATCATACGTAAGATATGGGGGGAAGGATTTGAAAAATCTTTATTAACCTTACATGGGGGGGGGTCTAAAATTGCTAAAATCATCTTTACGTAATTTATGAAAGGCCCCTTACCGTGCCACCCTTTTCCACGGCGGATCGGGAGTTCACTGTATATCGTTTTTACGCCACCGGACACATTTGTGCGAGTTTTGTGGCAAGAAAAAGCATTAAATTGAGATTTTTTAAAAAAATCAATAGTAAGTTTATCCCAAACTTTGAGGTCTGTAATTTTTCCTGCGGGTGCGATAATATTTCGTGCAATCCTCCGTCTGTGATGCCGTTTTAGTATCAACTGTATTATGAAACTAGTTTCACCCGCACGGCTTTGTCCGTAGTAGACAAATTAAAAGGTCTTTCGGTTCGCTTGTATGTTTACAAAATAATTGAAGGTGAATTTCTCGCCCATTTTTCTGTATTCTCTTGATTGCCAATGTTGCGGTTCCACGTTATGATAACTTGGTAATTTAGTCGTCCATCTTATGGTAATTTTGCTCGGGAAAAGTTTCTTAAAATTGGAATTAAAAAAAATCGAATAACTGAAAAATCGCTTCGAGGTGCACACCCCCATGCTACAAACTAATTTTGTGCGAAGTTTCATGAAAAACGGCCGAACGATCTTGGCGCTATACGCGTCGCAGACATACGTACTTTCAGCTTTATTATTAGTAAAGATGTATCTTTCGCAACCAATGAAGTTGGATTTTTTTTTTTTTGTTTGCGGGGAAGGGTATCCGAATTTTATAAATTTAAATATATGTTTGTTTATGGTTCTTTTAAGCGGGGGGGGGGGGGGACATGATAATCTAAATCTTACGATTTCTTCTTTTGAATTATTTTTAAACAACTTAAAGGCCTTTTCCAAAAGTGTTCGAAACATTTTATTTATTGTTACTTTTTTAATGCCTGTTAAAAAAAAATTTAAAATGTTTTTACAAATTACGTTTCCAAGCTTTCGAAGACCATTAGGATTCTTTAGACGAAATTATAACCTACAGTTGGGGCAAACCTAACCTGGCAGCGTTTTGATGCTGTGATTAGGATCTGCGAAGCCATCACAATGTTACCAGGTTAGGTTTGCCCCAACCATAGAGACTTTATTTCTCTTGTAAAAAATAATCCAATTTAAATGAACTTCATTTTGTTCGAAATAAAACGTATCTTAGTGTCGAACTTTAAAATGTTCGACACTTCGATTGTTCGATTGCCAGTTGTAGGATTTAAAAATACGCATACAGAGTATATTAATGTTCAATACCTTTCAAACAAGAAAGAAGGAGGGGGGACCAAATTTCTCTCTAAATTTTGCATAAAATTTTGATCTTTTGCGCGTCATTGCAAAATGTTTGAATTTTATAATATATTTTTATTCATTTATTTTTTAAAGTTTTTCATGATATATAACCGAAATGCTTAACAAAAAAATATTTTAAAATATTTCTACTTTTTTATTTTAAGTGGCAAAAAAATATATAGTTATTTTCAATTAATGTTTGTGTGCATCTATTTGTGTGTGCGTGTGTCTGCAACCCTATCTCCTCCGGACTTTATACCAGGTCAATTACTTTTACTGTTAGATACAGGACATTCAGGAAAAGTCGTTCCGTCCAATCTCACTATTCCAAACCTTAAGGTGCGAGTCATCTAAAAAAACTAAAATCATTGTTTGTCACCTACTGCAGATGATGAACGGGGAATAGCGAACGAAACGAGCAGGGGTCGGAGCCCTGCAGTTTAATATGTAACAACTGCTTGAATTACTTTACGAGGCAAAGCTTTTAGCCATTACGTGTCTCTCGAAAGTTGAAGCCTCGCGAAAGAAAGTGTTTTTTTTTTTTTTTTTTTTTCACTCTCGATCGAAACTTTTTATGTTAAATCTTTTACTAATAATAAAGCTAAAAGTCTGGATGTCTGGATCTCTGTGACGCGCATAGCGCCAAGATCGTTCGACCGATTTTCGTGAATCTTGGCCCAAAATTGGTTTGTAGCATGGGGGTGTGCACATCGAAGCGATTTTTCGAATATTCGATTATTTTTTCAATCCAATTTTAAGAACATTTTCCCGAGCAAAATTGTCATAAGATGGACGACTAAATTATAAAGTTATCATAACGTGGAACCGAAATCAGGACAAGCCAATCGACTAGAAATTCACCGTACATAATTTGTAAATATGCAGGCGAACCAAAAGACCTTTTAATTTTCTACTACGGGCAAAGCCGTGCGAGTACCAGTAGTGATGAATAAAACACTTACTGCTTTCTTTCAATATTTTTGAACATTTATGAGAAAATTAAGGGGTTACAGTACCTCAAAAATGATGAAACGATCAAGTTGGCGACAAAGCTTGGCGACCAACAGACTAGCGATATATCGCCAAGTGTCCGCCAATTTATAACACCACTTGATTTTACATCGAAATTAACAATGATTTCCCCTCAAAAGGGACAAAACACGTTTAAAAAAAACATCCGAATGCAACCAAAAGTGGAGGTGCACAACAAAACCCCACTAGGCGTCTACCTACAAAATTTCAACTTTCTAGGACATACCATTCTTGAGTTACATGACATACGTCCGCACATACATACGTACATACAGATGTCACGAGAAAACTCGTTGTAATTAACTCGGGAATCGTCAAAACGGAACTTTTGAACTTCTATGCGTTCTTAAGTATAAATGCACGTGTAATCGGGTCGAAAAAAAACTCAATATTCATTCGGTGGTGAGCAAAATAGCAATTAAGGTCGATTTTTGAGTGAATATTTTTTTAAGAATACAATACTTTCTTTTTTGTAAAAGGAAGTAAAAAGGGGGGAGGGAATTCGTTGTTACTGCTTTTTACCTGTCCACGACAGAACCCTTTTCTGTATTCGTCTTTTCGCAAAGTATCTGCATCACATTTGTCGCTTTCAAATTGCCCGATTCTTAGTCTAGTTCTGACTCAGCACAGCCCTGGCTGCACTCCCATTGAGTCAACTCCGATTAGTGCCAGAATGGGTAATGTTGTGTTTGTGCAGTTTTTGTAGCATTATGCAATACAATTTCTATAACGCTCTTTTTTAATCTAAATCCAACTAACGTTTTCCAATCATCATTCCATATGAAGTAAATTTTCTCTAATGGAATCTTACGCTGTTAGTGGTGCACATATTGGCAACAATATGAACTTTCAAAATACTGTTTAAACTAGCATTTCATGTTTGATCGAGTACTAACCGTACGCTCTTGAAGAATTTCCTCCCGTGTAAGTGGTGGCTTACATACGACAAACCTTGCGTTCGACGAAACTCACCGGTCGACCGGTAAGTAACCGGTTACTAACCGCAGCGTTCTATGATTAATCGGTTACCGCACCGGTTACCATTCTAAGCAGTTGATTGGAGCACGTGATCATTAGCTGTCACGTGATTAACTAACCGGTCGCTACCGGTCGTGCTCGTCGAACGTAAGCTTAGGCTCGCATCCTGGTCAATAATTCATGGCTGTGATTGTTCACTTCAGGTCATTTCCAGGTGGTTCGGATCCTACTTTGGACGGTTATTCCAGCTCTTCTTAAAGCACTTTGCGCTCATAGTCTTTAGCAAAATTTACGAATACAAGATTTAAATGTGTTGAGTATTGCAAACAAACTTTTTCATTTCCTATAGAATCGTTTAAGTCTTTTGAAGAATGAAAGGCATCAGTTTTAGCAGTTATAAACTTCATTGGAATCGACAGATTTGACGGTGAAACTTGATGTAATTTCATTTTTAAAAGGTGGAATTTCACATGGTAATCTGTCACGTCTTTTTAACGTTTGAGCGTCCCAAAATCCTGGTGGTAAAGAATAAATGAATGTTCTCTCAGCGAAAAGTGAAGAGTGGTTGAATTGCTTCAGTATGGTTAATTCTAGAAAGTCTCCCAAAAGTGTCTTTTCTATTTTCGTCACCTTACATGTCGCTGAAAGCGTGCACTTTCTTTAGTTTTCAGAATGATGTTAATGAAATCCATGAGAAATTAGCAAATTTTTTTTCCGATACTTTTTGATCTTACCACTACCCAGGTCCGTCATTTTTAAGTTTTCCGAGGGGGAGGGGGGAGATTTATATTCAATGCCAATTTTATCGAAAGACATCAAAACCTCGACCACTTTAAAGAAGTTATTTTCCGAAGTCTGGGTTAGAGGATTAAATGACTCTCTGATCTTTCTGAATGAACTGCCGTGGTAATGCTACAGTGAAGGCGTTACTTGCTTTTTCTTCATTTCGCCAAAAAATCTAGTTCTCCTGTGATCATTAGGGTGGTTCAAAAGACTTTTTTTCAGCTAAAGTCCAGGACACCCCCTATTTTTTTGCACTTAGTAATAGTATTATGCTGTAAAAGTTTTAGCTTTTTATTCAAATTTTAAGACGGTGCTTAATGACCCCTTAATTTAACAATAGCCGTATCATAAAAAATACCACAAATTAAGAAATATTTAAACTTCCCCAACTGTTTTTTTTTTTGTAAATAATTGTTTATTGCAATGTATATGCATATTTCTAGTGTATATTATAACATGTGGTATTGCTTTTTCAGTTCGAAGTACTTTTTACCCCCCTCCCCATACTATTGAAGTTTGGGGGAAGGGGTTGATCACCGTCTTTCAGTTGAAATAGGAAGCTCAAATTCTTACAGTGTATTGCTATCCAAAAGTCTAAAAATATTGAGGGTTGTCCCGGTATCTAGGATAAACTTTTTTTTTAATGTATTTTTGAACCTCCCTAGTCTTACTATTCTTCTATTACTATTATTCTTACTATTACTTGATTTGCATCGAGAATAGAAATGGAATAAGTCTGCAACTCATCCTTTTCTGCACTAAACGAGAATTGGTGCCCCTAAATAAAGTGCGTTTTTGTATAAGAGTTAACTTCCCTTCTGCACTAGTCGATTTCTCTACACAAAAAATGCTAAAACCAGGGTTCGTTGATTTAAATCAATTGATTTTTTTAAAAAAATCATTGATTTAAATCAGTTGATTTGAATCAAGATCCAAATGAAAATCTGCAGTTTTTCTCATACACCATCACTAATATAATTAAGAAAAGTAATTGCTCAGCATATTCTTTTGCACTAAAACGTTCATGATGAGGGAAATCATATTTTTAAGCAAAGCATAAAACAAAATTACTTCTTATCGGAGTATTATAAGGTAATTATAAATCTTAAAAATGTATTGAATAGTTAGGGAACTTATCTTAGTTTGAAAAGTAAGCTGAATAGATTCATCTACTGTATGAAATATATTATCTTTATAAATGTAACGTAATAAATAATTATAAATTTAATTAAATTAAAAAAATCTGATTTAAAGAAAAAAAAATCCGGCTCTTTTGATTTTTTTAATTAAAAAAAAAATCACGAACCCTGTTTAAAAGTAGTTTTGACGTAATACTGATTTTGTTAATTTGTTCATGTTAAAAATGAGAGGGGGGGGGGGGTTGAATCATTCGTTCTAGTTTATAAAAGTTGAAATTTTAATGTTTTATCATGACTAGTTAATTGGAATTTGTTTTAATGTGCATTCATTTATTGAAAGGTGCAAAATATTTGAGAACCAAAGTCAAGGACGATTTTTTCACGGAGTTTTCTTTCAAGAAATGAAAAATAAGGTAAGTTATTATTTCCCAAAATTTCCTTCATTTCTACCAAAGCTCTTTGTTCTTGTAAACATTTTTTTTCAAAAAAAGTTACATTTAGTTCTAACATTGATTTTGAAATTACAAACATGTATATTACGAAATATTATTTTTATGGATACAAACCAATTTTAAAACTAATATTATAAATTATATAATAAGAAGTCAAGTCAAATAGCACAGATTACTGCAGACACGTGTTTCGGCATTATCACGAACTCCTTTTGAAAAAGGCGTCCCTTGTAACGTCGAAACACGTGTCTGCAGTAATCGGTAATTTGTGATATTTGACATTATTTCGTACAAAGGCATTTATTTTTCTTCCATTATAAACTGCATACATAATATATCGTTTGCAAAAGTCCTTTATTTCTAGATTTGAGGTAGTCAATTTAAACTTAACATCTAATGCAGTCTGTGAAGCGACTTGGTTTTGCTTGAACGTGTTCAATCGATTTCGGGATTGATAAAGCTTGACCACGGAGAGATGGCGCGTGAAATCGAAGCGGAAACGGACCTTTTTATTTTGTAATACATAGGGTGAGCGAGAACGCGAGAGTTTACTGCTTGTGTGTTTCCGCCGATTCACATTACAAAAATGAAGTGGTCCGTTTTTGCGTCAAGTTCATCCGCCGTCTCTCCGTAGTCAAGCTTTAGTAGTGGTTAGGTAGGGTAATAATAGGGACAGGTAAGGGTTGAAACGCATAGCTGTTTGCGCAATTGTCTCATGGATATCTCAGTTAGAAACCAAAAGTCTCGTCAGATATTTTCTTTCCATTACAACTAGAGATATACGCAATATTTTCATGTGTGTTGTCTAAATCAGGGGAGACGTAGTATGTTTTACACATTGACATGTATTCTCATCTTTTTTAAAATCACTTACTCATTCGTATTAAATTGACATGTTTAAAAATACTTGCAAAATCACATTAGTCTGTTTGAACTTTACTTGAATAATTTAAAATGTAATTGCGTTGTTTTTTATATTTTGTACAACTATCGTATACTGAAAAATTTAACTTCGAGTGTTTTACTTTTAAACTGCATTTTTTTTTTATTTCGCAAAGTAACTGCCCGTATTTGGAAAAAAAAATAAAAAAATATTAATGGTTAATATATTGGTTTAAGTTCGTGCTCATTTACTTACATTAATGGCATTATTTTAATTTCTCAACTACACCCTTAAGTTTTCGCGTTGATGTTAATTGTAAACTTAGTATTGCTATTGAAATTCAAGAATAGTAACGATGCTTGCAATTTCAACAAGACTGTCATTTAGAACAAGCCTATTTTCTCCCATGCCAAATCAATATTTAACATTGGATATATTCATTTCGTTTAGCACGAGATCAAAGTCACATTAAATTCTTCTATACTGCTACACCAATTTCGCATAAAGCCATGCCATGCTTGTTTTTAGGCAAAAAGTACTTGTTTTTTGAAATATTCTTTCTCTTAAAGTCGTGTACGTTATACTTCAGTAATTAATATCCATAAATATAGTTGAAAAGCGAATATAATCAAGCATTTGTTTAGTATAAAAGTTGCCCAATCGTAAAAAAAAATGAGCTGCAGCTCTAGCACAGCAAATTTTCTTCTCGATTTTAGGTTTGAAAACTGAATAAAGAAAACAGATAGACATGAACACAACCAACAAAATTTTACAAAGGCTCGTTAATTTAAGAATGTATTGAAGTTGCTGTTGTATCCATTAGAAACTATTTTTTTTGTTACTTAATAAAAATAATATTATAGCAAAAGTGAAGATATTCTCAGTAATAAATGGTATTAAAAATAAAATCTCTTGTAGCTTTGAGTGAAAATTCATGCGCTTTAAGCTAAAAAGTAGGTTCATCTACGTTGGATTCTAAACTGCTGCTGGTCTGGAAGTATTTTTCCCCTTATGCATCAGTTTGACACTTCCATGTTTTAAACCTTCTTCTGGTTTCGGAGGAGAATCTGTTAAAAAGAAATTCTTTTTTCATTGACTTTTTACCTCCAATTTTATTTCGAAGCTGTTTCATATGAATGAATAAAAGTTAATAATGATATCATTTTTTATTCTTTTTGATAATATTGTAGTATTTCAAGGGGAGACTTAATAAACGTACTCAACGGAGTAAGACTTCAAGGCCATAGTTTTCTTTTTGCCTGCGTACATTTTCAAATATTGTTAAAATATTAACTCTAAATACATTTAATTAACTGTTGGCTTCAGTTTTAAAGCATTTCTATTCTTAAAATAAAATTTTGATCAAAAATAAAAGGAGTTTGATACAAGAGAGACAAGGGAATGACATTTACAAATGTTGAATTTTGTTACACATTGTAGTTGAAACAACTGCAGAGTAAAGTTCATTAAAATAATTGTTGCCAAAAGATTTAAGCATTTGTTGAGGTTTGCAGTTTTGCTTGACATTAAATTCCGCTGCAATTATGGTGCTAAATTGTTGCAATATATATATAAGATGTTCGTCTGGAACTAAACGTGCCTGTTTTTCCATATGTCAAAATCATATTTATAACAACAGCTTTATCTCTTAGTTGTGATTCTCTCAGGTTTCAAGTTATTTCAAATGGGACTTTTTTTTTAAGAGAAGGAAAAAGGAAAAAAAATGACTTAATAGAAAACAATTTAATTAATAAAAAATGTTACCACATTCATAATCTCAAACTCTTAATCATCATACATTATTAAAGGCTGACTATTACTCGTGCCGAATAGGAGCAGCTTAAATTCAAACATCCCCTTCCTCTATCTTTACTGGGAAGAGAGATTAAAAACAAACTCTAATAGTGAATTTCAAAAAAAAAAAAAAACCTATTTCCTACTTAAATAAGAATATCAGTGTAAAAATAATGCGTGTTTAATACAATACAAAGGAGTCTAATTTCAACCAGTGAATATTAAAAGTTTTTGAACATCTAGACCCCCTAAAGATCAATTAAATGCTTTAATCGTCGCCAAAATAAAAAAAAAAACATTAGAACTTCAGCTTAATTCTAAAAGAAAGTTTGTTTTTACATTTTTTAAAAAACGTTTTAAAGTGTCTTTTTTAGATCCTCTAATATCACTCAGCTATTTTCTCATGTGCTATATAGATATAATGACATGTGCCACATCTCACTCATTTATTTACTCATTTAAAATTTTTAAATTTAATTAAGCATATAAGTTAATCATACATTAACAATTTTACCTAACCAAAATGTATATTTGCATACATCAACTTCTCATGCATGAAAATCTTGCATATATCTTTGGTTGCTGCTGTCAGTTGCGAGTGCTGCTGAAAGGGTACTGAAGCAGCCTGACAGTTAGAAAGTGAAGTATTCTGGCGGAGAAAACCGATTTTTGCCAGTTCAAAGCTGTTTTGCAGCAATGGGATTCGGAGTGACTCTGGCTATGTGATCTGTGGTGCTTGCAAGAGAGTTAGAGGTTACAAGACGGGGTTCCTAAGGACAGAAATGCAGCCCTCGGATTGACGTTCGAGGGGCGTTGGTTCGGATGGAAAATGGCTGTCTGGGGGGGGGGGTGTTTCCAGAGGATACCTTTTAAAGTGGATGCGAGTTCATGTTATTTGAGGGAAACTGATCATTCAAAAACTAGAAGATGCTGAAAACGGAGGGGTGCGATTAGGGACGCTCCGAACCTCAAATTCTGGAATGGGGAAAATTTCCAGTTTGCAGAATGAAACTTCGAATGTTACCGAATGAAAATATTAGCCTACACATAGATACCTGCCTCTAATAAAAGACATAAAATTATTATTTATTAAAAATGAGAAGGTAATTTTTGTAAATTAAAGCATTAACAAATGTAATTTTTTAAATGCTGTTCCCAAATCTGCCTAGTTATCCAGCAAAGTTTGCTGAATAAGAAATGGCATTGACCTCCTATCGGAGCGGGGGATGTGTGGAAAAGGTCAATTAGGTCACAATGAGTTTAGGAAACGAAGGTTTAATCTAGTTAATTCAGTCGGTGCAGCAAAAGTAATGTAGGTATTTAAATTATTGAGAGCCAAAAGGAATAACTTGTTACTGGCGAGCTTATGTGAAACAGTAGTAAAAATGGGGCTGTCTCGCCCTCTTCTACAATCACTGCAACCTTATTCCAAACAAAACTCGCCGCGCAAGTAAACTCAAGTAAGAACATAACTATTTCAATCCACTCGATTGCGGTATTTTTTTTTTTTTTTTTGTCGTGTCCATGGACAATTAAATGGCTCCGTGTGTCTTCAAGACCGCGCCCGCTAGCTGCAACGCATCTGTGCTGTAGAGGACCTCTCGAAGTTCTGAAGCCAGTGGCACCATACCCAGCTGCAGAACATGTGGGATAAGGGCCGGGCACTCAAGAATGTGATCCGGAGTCAGTTGGGCATCGGTGCAGTTCTTGCAGGGGATATAAGATCTCGTTTTGTCGGGAAGAATTTTTATCCCTTTATAGTGGTTTGTTCTTAATCTTGCAATTGTAGATGTTAGGATTCTGGGGCAATCAAAGTCGGTGATGAGGGGCTTCTTAAAGGTATGTGGCAGAAGTCTATGTTTTGCGACAGCATTTGAGTCTGCTAGCGTGATGGTGGTGCAAGGTTTGCCAATGTTTCTGCCTTCTTTTGCTAGGGAATCCGCACACTCATCCCCTTCAATATTCACGTGTGCCGGTATGCATTGCAGCATGCAGGATTTTCCATTGCCGTGCAAGTCTTCGAGTAGGGCATTTATGGCAGAGGTGATGTTGGTTGCTCCGTTTTTGATTGCTTCTAAGGCCGCTTTTGAGTCAGAGAAGATTGCCAATCCATCAGTTGGGACTGAGATCTCTTGATTGGTCATGTAAAAGGTGAGTGCCTCCTTAATCGCAAGAAGTTCGCTGGTGAAGTTAGAAGCAATTATGCCTGTGTTGATTTTATGTGTATATTTATCTCCATTTGGAAGGAGGAAGAGAATGCCAGCACCTCCTTTGTTGAGGGATGTGTTCGATTGCGGTATAAATCCTTTAAATATTTTGAGAACAGTAGAAGTTGCAAGATTAAGTATTGAAATGCTGTCGTAACCCGCCCTTTGTGAAAAAGTCTTGTCCGCTTAGAGCTGACAAAAGCGGATAAGATTGCATGTAATATCAAGCCCCATCTAAATAAGTGCATCATGTAGTTTTTGAATGATCCTATAAAGATTTCAGACCGAAATCTCCATCGTGACTTGTCACAATGTCAGTGATGCTCTTTTGGGTCATTCCACGGAAAAAGTTCATTTTTCCCCGCACGTGACGCCTCATATATTTGATTAAAAATAATAGTTTAAATTAGAGGTTCCCAAACTTCAGACCTTTTGCGAACCCCCTCCAGAAAAATTACGAAATTTGCGGACCCCCCCCCCCCTCGCCTTTGGCACGAGCAAGAAAAAAAATGTTGGAACAGTTAAATCTATTTTTTTTATACATTTTTACTCTTTTTTTTTCTTTTAAAATTTATTAAATGTTCTGTATATTTTTCACAGCTCTAGTCAGGTTTTCATTTCTTACATTATTAATTTGAGTGATGGAAGTAAAACTCTATTTGAAATTCAATTAGGAATAAAAATGTTATTATCAAATTTCTAGTACAAGATTACTAATAAAAATGAAGCTTTTGAAGTTATGGAAAAAAAAACACTCTTAGCCTAGTTTAAAGTGTGTTAATTTTTCATATGAGATGTATTTTTACGGCTCATTAGAATTTCAATTAACTGTAAATGTAAATAGATGAGTCTTAAAATTTTGGAGCAAAAGTTTTATTTCTGGTACAATATCCCACCAGAAAAAATGAGCCTCAATATTTGCGTTTTACTTAGTATAGTTTTGTAACAATATAAACTTCGTCTTGTATACAGAATTAAAAAATGTGTGTTTACTTCCGAGAGTTCCGCGGGGGGAAGGGGGGCTGCCGCGTCCTGCATATACTTAAACAAGATTTTTTTATGCCGCATAAATGTGCTTTCTTTTGAATTAAAATTCGTTACTCGTCCTTCAATCTCAGTTATATTTAACGTTTTAGCTGGATAACACTGCGGACCCCCTGGCCTGGACTCCCGACCCCCGGGGGTCCGCGGATCACAGTTTGGGAAACTCTGGAAATTATTATTGGACAAATTTTTTTTTTTTTTTTTTTTGCTTAAACTACGAGCTTATATGCGATTCCTTAAGCAAACAATTTCGTCAGTACCCTTTAAATTTATTGTATTTTAATGAGATACATGAAGCGGCACGTTGGGGAGCAAAAGGTTGAATTTTCGTGGAATGGCCCTTTTCCAGCTGGAGAGAAATTACAGCACACCTGCTGTACACAGGGACAGAATACAAGGGAGGGATGTTAGGGACGATCGTCCTTCCCTGGAGAGACTCTCCGCCAGTGATTTTTCGAAAATGAAGTTAAAAAAACGCAAATTTAGACGAGAAGGGAGAATCTCGGAACTGTTTCGGAATTAAAGCCCAAAACCTTCGTGATCAATAACTTTTAAATCACTATACATAGTAAAATGAAAATAATAGAAATCAATCTCCCACCTTGAAAAATTTCTGGATCCGCCCTTGGCTTTACAGGCTACAGTCCTTACTTAATGTTTTGCTATGAAATAGTTGAAGCATGTTCGTTGCTTCATCTTAAAGTGAGTTCACATTTCTGCGTTACATAATGAATATAAGTTTCCGCTTTGATACAGAGGCCTTAATAAGTAGCAGTGTCTCTGTTAAGTTAAAGTTTGGTCTTGTTTACCTCTTTTTACGAAGTTCAGTGGAAAAGGAATGTGTTACTGGGCGGGTTTGAGTTCGTCCTTCTAAAAAACTGCTGGAAATGGCACCCTCATCAACGCGGCGTCAACTAGTCTTTTCTAGTACCTTTAAATGAAGTAAACATTGCCAATGTCAAGCCTAAACTTATCTGAGCCACATTGTAGGTAATTAATAGTTAAGTGTAAAAAAGAATCGATTAAAGGGATACAATTTTATTTGTGTACAAACCTTTGAATTAAGATAACGTGCATTAGTGTAACTTACGAAGCTTACATTTCGAAAGTCATCTGTCTTGTTAATTAAGAGAGCAAGTTCTTAAAAATGTCGATGCAGCATATTCCGGTTTTGGAGCAATATTTTTGCGAAATTAGATATTTCAAAAAAAATGTGTGCCTGTGAAGAAAAACATGTGAAAGTTGCAATGGTGTCATCGATTCAAAAACTGAACAAACCAGCATCGATTAATCGGATGAAGTCATTCTCTAAGATGACTTTGAACATAATTTATACGCATCACTTTTATTTACGAGCATTCGTGAAATTATTTGTTAAATCGAAGAAAGAAAAAAAACTCCAGGAAATTGACCATACTTTTTTTGCAGCAAAACAATGTCTATTCTTTGAGCTGACTAAAACTGAAAAATGCTGATTAAAACTGATTTAAAACTTGTGTTAGATATGCTACATGTGCCAAAAATTTTAAACTTGATGAGCGATCAGTTCTATCTTTGAAAAGCACAGAAAAAGTATATTCCAAAGCAAATAACGTGTAGCGCCAAATTTCGATGAAAACGCGAGGAAACTTACGTTCAAAACCCGAATTATATTGCTTACCCCGGCGTAACTCAATTTTCTTCAGCTGTAATTGCCAAAGTGAAATAATAAATTAATGTAAATAAATAACTGGCTTTTATTACTCTCTTAATATTTGTAGTTTTTATGTGCAATAGGAATGAGAGAGAGAATCCTGATACGTGTAGGAACTTTTCTAGGATATATTTAAAAGAAAAACTGTATGAAGCATAAAGCTTTGGATCAATCTTTTTTAAATTAAGAAACATAAGATCGTGTTAATTCAGAGCTTCTCCTATGTGAAATAATTTCTTTTTTCAGAAACACTTTTGTGAAAATATATTATTTACAAAACGCGTCAGTTTAATGCTCTAATGTTATTTTTCTTTATCATTCAAATATTTTGTCAAACATACTCCGTTTTAAATATCTTACTTAGGAATGAGAAAAAAGGTTAGGGTAAAACAAAAAGGCTGAAAATGATTTAAGCAAGTAACATAAATATCTGAAGTATGAACTTCTGTAAATGTGGTTTTTGTGCAGTGTGAGATCCGTTACAGTGAAGTTATTGACATATTTCATGTTTTCGTTAGTTACCTTTCCAAAATTGGTTCTTTTGGCTGGGAGCCAGGTATTTTATTTTTATTTGTTTATTGCAACACGTTTCCCAATTTTCATTATTTGAGAGGGAAAATGTCCCTTCTTACCTTAAAGCTTTAGACTTAGCGAATTGCGATTTTTTTTCGTTTTTTTATGTTGTGAACGATGTTCTTGCGCTCTCTCTCTCTCTCTCTCTCTCTATATATATATATATATATATATATATATATATATATATATATATAGGAACTTTTCTAGGATATATTTAAAAGAAAAACTGTATGAAGCATAAAGCTTTGGATCAATCTTTTTTAAATTAAGAAATAATTTAAAAAAGTCTATATATATATATATATATATATATATATATATATACATATATATATATATATATATATATATATATAATGTGTCTGTGTGTCTGTGTTTAAGGCATTGCATAAAATATGAAATAAATCTTTTTTTAAATTCATGCCAGTTTTTTTTGTCTAAGCATAAAATGGTAAATACTAGTTCGTGTCTGTAGTTATACGTTCTACAAGGAGTTTTGTGTTTAACGTACTCAACAACTGCACAACTATAAATGTTTTTCTAAATCTTTCCTTTCAAAAACCTTAAAAATGTGTTTTTAAAATGAAGACAATAAGAAAAGTAATAGACCCCCCAACTTGTCTCCCAATATACCACCATAAAGGTAAAACATCAAGCTTGAAAAACTAAAAAGTAGTATGGAGTTAATTTACCTGCTCTTCATCTCCTACTCTTAATAGTATATAACCTTACGTTCAAGGCAATAGTAACAAAATTTTAAAGAAGTACTTAGTAAATAGAATTTTGAAACATTTATGAACCATATTTTTGCATTCCAATCGCGTAAAATGCATGGCAACAAGTTACAAAAGGCCCTATGTGTATGTATAAGGCTCTCATAAATTAATGGAAAATTTTCAGAACCAAACAATATGTAGATCTTGTTTCTTTTAATATGGATCATCAGAAATTTACATTCAAAGGCATAGTTTCATTAGTTAGCCCTTTAACTAAATTTCCAATCGCAGATATTAAGATTTTATTTTTTTAAAGCCCAAGCAACCTCGGGGAACAATATTTACTCTTTACATTAAAAAAAAGTCTTTTTCCTCTTAACGAAGTTTTAATGCTTCTCTAGTCGCTGTTATACATAAAGGTTAAGTAATTAAAAAGGAATACTTTTTGCTTCGGGAACTAAATGTGGCTCTGCGTCACAAGGAAGATGTTTTGAGTGTGTGTATTAAAAATTATGTGAGAATATTACTGCTTCAATTTCGGTATCATAATTACAAGTGTTCCAAATGTTGGCAATCTGATCTCTTTACATCAAGTAGAATTAAAAACTGAAACTGTGTCATTAAAATCAAAATTGTCGAGTTGTGAGGTGTACTAGTTTTAATAAGCCGTAATTTTTGTCTAGGTCTTAAATTTAAAAAAAAAATCTCGAAATATTTTCCCAGTCAAACGTTTGTTACTGATTAAGTGGAAATGTATTCATTTTTATTCTAAGTTATAACCAATTGAAAATTTCGGTCATTTTTTTTCAATTCAGTGATTTAGTAAGAAACTTAATTGATCATTTTTGGATGTTGAAGCGGTTATAGACCAATATAAAACTTTTTAAAGTTCATAGTTATCTTTTTAACTGACGTACTGCGTACATCGCAGCATTTAGCATATATTTTAGAGTATAGTAGACCCTCGTTTTACGCGGGGATTACGTTCCACGGAAATGCCGCGTAAAACGAAACCGCGGAAATTGAGACTTAATAATAGAGTTAACATAGGGGTTAGGTTATGTAGATGAAAAAAATCATTCTAGTGATATATAATAAGTTTAATGTGTATTTATTCCAATACATACGCACAACGTATATAAAAATAACATAAATTAACTTAGTGCTTGTAAAAAAGAGCTGTTAATATAATTCGTTTGGCACACAAATAGTAAAAAAAAAAAAACCTCTGTGGTTCTTTGTGAGGCATTAATGCTTCTTTGATGATTCGTATAATTTTCATGACGGGATCTTTTTAACCGACTTCAAAAAGGAGGCGGTTATCAGTTCATACCGTATGTATGTTTTTTTTTTTTTTGTTTGTCCACTCATAGCGTCTCACCTAGTGAACCGATTTTGATGATTCTTTTTTTAATGGATAGAGGATGGCTCAACTTAGGTCCCATTACTTTGTTTGACCATATTTGTTCTTTAGATAAAAAGTTATGGGCAAAAAACAGTAAATTTCCCTATTAAATGATTAAAATCATATTGTAGCGAAGTTCGCTCTTTTCATCCGAGGATAACGGTGGCTCAGTGGTAGAATTCTCGTCTCCCACACGAGCAACCCGGGTTCAAATCCCGACTAGGACAAAGTGAATGTTACTAAAATTTCGTTTCTACTGTTTCTTGTATTTTCTCGAATGTTCTATTAATTTCTGTATCTTTCAAAGTCTGGAAAGTTCCAGCACTTTTTCAAGTTGTATATAAGGAGATGTAACGTTCATTCGTGGTTCTGAATAAAGATCTCGAGTTGAGACTAACGAGTATTCGCTTCATTTGGCTTTCACATTGTCTTCGCTATTTTCATCTACGCGACAATATGAAACTCATTGTTATAAAAGTTTGGTGCCATATAACTGTAACATTAATAGTAATTGTAATGATAATTTTGAATAAAGGCTTTTCTAAAGCAATACAGTGATATAGAGCCGCACTTCTTACTAGGTAACTTCTTACTTTTACTGAAATATCTACATTTACACTAAAAAGAATGAAATAAAAAAATTTTGAAAAAAAAAAAAATAGAACCGACTTCAAAATTGCTCTAAAAAGTGAAAAATAATTTTATTCTTTAAACACCATCGATAATACTTTTAAACATAATTTTTGAAGTTGGCGCAAAAACAAAAAGTAAAATCCATTGTAACCATGCTTCGTTCATATTTTTATCAAAAAATCATCCAAACTTAGGAACGAAACATTTATATCGTTACTCAGATATGCTGTCATCAATGCGTAATGCATGTGGTAGTGAAGAAACTGGACCTGGTTAAATTTATACTTGTAGTTGAGTTATGGCTGTGAATGATTTTATCGATCGTTTTTGCGCCAACTTCAAAAATTATGTTTAAAAGTATTATCGATGGTGTTTAAAGAATAAAATTATTTTTCACTTTTTAGAGCAATTTTGAAGTCGGTTCTATTTTTTTTTCAAAATTTTTTTATGTCACTAATAAATCAGAAAGATCATTTGCCATTGTCAAGGAATGGCTCAAAATTTTCAGTGTGAAAGCTTTTGGTTGTGTGTCAATGACGTCCTCATTGATTTTGTTTTCCCCTTTGTCACTTCTCAAAAAGTTCTTCCTGTGAACTCTAAATTATGCGAGTTTAATAACTTTACTTCTGGAAAGAACTCTGGAACCAATCACAAACAATATCTTCATTTGCCCAAGCTCGATTATTAGCCCGCCAAAATCCAGTTGATTACGAGTAATCTGCAATCTTTAGGAGTTTGGATGTTGAAAAAGGGAAAAATGTGTTATCTGTTTGCATTGCCGCATCGGCATAAAACCGAAACTTATCCGTGTAAAATAAAATAAAGGTGTCAAATCTTAAACCACGTATAATCGAAACCGCTTAAAACGAGGGTCTACTGTAGAGTCATAAATGTTTCGAAAGACTGTATCCTTCAGGAAAACAATAAATAAAACGGCTGAGGGACATACCAACAACTTAAGACCAATAGTAAGATTCCGGTCTCTCTTCTTGTAAGCAAGATAGAAACCGGCAGTAAAGTTGAAAAAGAGGATTAAGGGCAAGAGACGAAGGGAGGTCTGCCACTTGCCCATGGAGATCTAAGAGTATCTTTAGTAATATCTGTATGCATCTCGCTTTATTTTTTTTTCTCCATAGCGATGAAACTCGAATTTCTCCTTTTAACTAAATTTGAACGACACTACATTGTTGAAAAATCACTTTGCTGAAAGATTATGCATTTAGTTCGCCAAAAGGTCACCTAAGCAGCTTAGCTGTAAGCTTTAGTTAGCTGTTGTACTGAGTACACCACACTATTTACCAAATATTTTACAGTCTAGACATAAATGCTTCGAATGACCAGTTCTTTTCAGCGAGCAATAAGTTAAATTTCAGAGGGTCGTGCCAATAACTTAAGACGAATAATAATATTCCCGCATCTTTCATTGTGAGCAAGATAGAAAGCGGTGGTAAAGCTAAAAAAGTGTTCTGGATTCTTGATCTCCATCGCAATGAAATTACATTTCCTCCGTTTAACAATATTCGAACGAAACAAGATTGTTAAAAAAATCTCTTCGAATAAAAGGTAGATCATGCATTAATAGCCAAATGGTCATGCAATTGTAGTCGGAACTATTCCTTGTTGATTGCTTAAGCGTTATTTTCAAGTTCGGTGTAGTTTGACTCTTGTACACTTAACCTCGATTCATGTGAAGATACAGAAGTCAACTTCATGGTGTTCGAGGTAAATTTTAGCGTGTGAACTCCTTATCGCTTGTTACCTCAATTGTTTCGGTTTTCATGGTTTTTGCTTTTTATTGGCTTGCGATTTCTTGAATAAAATGCAGCAGAGAAGACATTGGTTTTCGTCATTCCATATCGTGTAGAATGCTCGATTGCTGTGAAAATCTTCAGTACCGTAAGGTTTGTGAAATGATGAAGATGTCTGTTTTTGTGCTGTAGTGGTTGAAGTCAGAAAATTAATTTCGTTTCTAACTGACGGAGAAAGACAATCATTTTTTTTACTTCAATACACGAGAAAATATAGCTTTTCCCAGATTTTTCTAGTAATTGTCCAAAAACTTTGAAATTCTATACTAGAGTGAAAGAAATACAAACGAAAACCTACTTTTACTAGTGGAAATATTCCACAAGATAAAAGTTTTTCATACAAAGTTAATGTAACAAAATGAATGCATTTACTCAAACTTGCACGTAGCTGATTCATTTAACTCAACAGAATTGATTCACTACGTTAACTGAAAACTGCAAAACCATGAAACACGAAAGTAAAATTAGAAGTTAAACAAAAATCCGCATGCAAATTTGGAAAATAATTTGTTGTGGGTACTTGGAACAGCTTACCGGAAGAGATGGTAAGGAGCAAGGGGGTGGGAGCTTTAAGAGGGCCATTGATCTTCATAGAGGACTAATAAATTGACTAGGACCAGCCTAACTGGGCCAAGAGCCTGTTGCTGGTCATCACATTTGCAATTGTATTGTATTTGCTCATCTCGGGAGGTACATTATAAACAATGAATTTTGTAACAGTGACGGCATAGATAGGTATGGCGTAAAATATTAACGCAGATCGGAGTCATTCTGTTTGTGAACTTACAATACATTATAAAATACTTTGCATAGAGGTTTTCCTTTTTTCTTAAATAGTAGGCTAGGAACAAACAAACAAAAAAAAAATGTACGGTAGTGTCGTCTTTAGTGTAAGACGTGTCGTAATTCAAGTTTTGAGGTGCATTTTCTTTGCTCTTTCTCTCAGAGCGATACGGTTCCTTACTAAAACTCAAGCTTCAGAATTTCATGTTGAATGAACGCTTTTGCGACTATGAACTATCTAACAGGATTGGAAGTTCAATCCCAGCATTGAAAAAACTAGTGGTTGTCTGCCGATTTCCTCAATTGGCAGATCCAGAAAGGAAGCACAAACTTCTAACTGTAACTGTGTTTATTCCGGTTAGCTAGAGCAAATCAGTTTAAGACCTATTTATTCGATGTCTGGGGTTTGATTTTTCTTGTTTTTTTTTCGCATCTTCGGGTATAGATACGCGATAGATTGCAGAATGGTTTTTAAAAGAAAACTAACTACGTACAGTGTTTGAAATAAGAATTTAAATCTAGGCTTCATAATGGCGTCTAGCATAAATTTCTAGGCATTAAAACAAAAACATAAATGTCGTTTTCAATGAATTACACACACACACACATTATCAGAAAAAATTCAATAGAAATCCACTGTTGATATCATGCTTAAAAGGATCTGCAAAATTAAAAAAAAAAAAGATTGCATTTTAAAATTACTTCTACAAATTTGTCCTTAGGATCCATTATAGGTCTTAAGCGCGCAATGAGTCAGAGAAGAAGTGTTTCAATTTGAAATGAAATTTTAAGTCTAAAATTTGGCCCCTAGGGTTGGAAATCTAGGTTTCAAATCAAACTGTTTACTTGCAAAAAGCTACCTTTTCGTAACAGTGACTACAAAAACACGTAATGTAAAAAATTGACTGTGACTGCGTAAACTTCAACCTGACTGTAAACATGGGCATTGACAAATTTCACTTGGCTCATTGACGTTTCTTTCAAGTTTTAAGCAATTTCAATGAGATTCGGCTGTAATAATAACAAATTATCCTAATTGTAACTGCCTCTTACGGAATACTATTTCTCGTTTTTCAGTTTGAATTCTAGGTCAACTAGTGAATAAGATGCGTACATTTTTCGCTCCCATCCTAAGTTCGATAATTTTCTCCGAATGATCAATCTATTAGAAAATTCCAAACAATTTTGTTTGAATTTAAAGGTCACTAGCTGCACCATCGTTGTGACGAGGGGCAAGGCCAGACTAACTGAAAGTAAGGCCCTAGGCCCGCAATTATCTGGAGGTCCCTTGAAGCTCTATAGCGGAATGCAGTGGATGATTTACAGATTTGGGGTCCACTTGATTGCCTTTTTGGGGGCCTCTTTTTCTATCTCAGAAATAAATCATTTTTCATGTGTATTTATGAATCCCCTTCGCGGCCCCTTATAATTGTGATAGGCAAATTCGTTACTAGCAGAATCAATAAAAAATTATATTCCTATAAGGAAATTTTTACAGTCAAGTCGTAATTTTTGATTATTATTTTAAAAATTCATATAGTTGTAATGCTGTGCAGCATCCTTTATGTAATTCGGGGTATCTTAGGAAGATGGTCCCTGCGGTGTAATTAGGCCCTTACGAGGGGCAAGCGCGTTTGGAAAGCTTTGTCTTATGAGTATACACAAAAAAAAAACCCTATTTTATGACAAAGATTAACTCTTTCAAGTCCTAGTTTATCAACGAGTATGGTGCATGATTACTTTTTCCCTTTTACAACCGTTTGTTTGGCAGAGTTTAGGTAGCTAAATCTGAGCAAAATCAATAGGAACACATTGAATACACTTTCAGATTTTAAAATGTGAATGGAATCGTAAGTAATTTAGTGTAATAAAAGTCAAGTATTAGGCACATTATACGCATGGAAACAATATTCAGGAAATTTACAAATTTTCCCTGATTTCTAAACACTTTCATTTTAGGGGAAATATTTATAATACTTATTTATTTATTGTTCGTTACATTGAAAATTTATTGCTTGTTATTTTAATCCCATTCATGATTACGTTTTTTTAAGGTAATGATTTCTATAAAACCTTGCTTCGATTTTCATTACATTTTTTCTGTGCATGCACGATTAAATTCTTACTTTAACTTAAATAACCATTTAAGTAACTCCCGAATCAGTTTTGACTAATTTCTGTATTTTTTAATATTTTTTCGTGATGTCCGTGTGCCATGACACGTGCACTTACAAACCTGAGTATTTGAAGTTGTGCTTGGTGGTTTTCAGATTCAAACCTTTTTGCAATTTTAAGATTATCACTTCTTGAGAAAATTTTTATCAGTGGAAAAAGTTCTGGAAAAGTCAAATGTTTATTTTCATAATTCTATTAATTATTTATAGAAATTTATTCCAAAAGTTTAAAAGTTTCGCATGAAATGGTGACTGTGAAAATGTAGAAATTGTTCTTTTTTTACTTTATTTTTTCCTTTATTTTATTTATTTATTTTTATTTTATTTTTTTGAAAAAAAAAATAAATAATTAGTATTAGCAAAAAGTTCCTTAACCTAAAATTATGCATTGCAGTTTTGATTTTTTCCATGTCTTGAAAGCTGAGGAGGAAAAGAGCGAATGAAAAGGGGGGGGGGGAGAGGGGGGGGGAGAAATACAATATAAAAATAAGTCACGTAAAAAGATAAAATAAATCAATTTGCTAAATCAATGCACTGAAGTATATATATTGTCATGGATGCCTGTCTCTCTTGTGCATTCGTGCCATTGATCATTAATACTGCCGCGGAAACGTAAAGCGCAGTATCTGCAGAAATGAGTTTTGTGATATTTGAAGCAATGTGGTTTGGATTCCATACTAACAACAGGGAAATGTTGAATATTTACGTTTTTTCGTGCTTTATCTTCTGCGAAGTAGAATAAACGAGCTTGCAAAATAAAGCTTAAGTTCAATAGATGACAAAAATTCAAAAAATAATAGTAATAATAAAAAAAAATCTAAACAAAAGCATTTTGCAGATACTGCCCTTTACCTTCCTACAGCTGTATAAAGTCGACTATTGATGTGGGGAGCTCCACTGAGCTCGAAATGTTATGAGATTATATATTTTGTTTGACGAAACAACACAGAAGGCATATTTTATGAATTTTTATCCTCGTACTTTGCGTTTGTGTCAAAAAAAAAAAAAAAAAAAAAAAAAAAACGAACAGAAAGCCACTGTGTTCTAGCCAGGAACTCATTTGATATTCCAAATTGTTAGGAATTGACTCGGTTTTTGTCAAGCATAGATGTAAAACATTGTTCAACGGGGATAAGATGAAAATCCTTTTTTAACAATGATTTTTTTCTAACCCCAGTATCTAAATCGTAAAGCTACCTTTTTTGTCTCAAAAGAGTTGCCCCAAAGAATACATTATACACTAGTTATAGAGCCATCGGGCTCTTGTTCAAATAATTAGTTTTGTAAATGTGGTTTGATTTGAGATGTACTACGTGGCAAAGCACATGTTTGCTATGCTTGATACTTACAGTGTGTAAATTGCCTATACATATTATAGCCTATGCAGATCATTATATACGTTATCTCGATTGTTTGACTTAAATTAAATGATCCGTGTTTAATGAATTGTATCAGTTTTGCACTTATTACAAATGTCACTGAATTGTGTGCCAGTAAGTCGACCATCTGGGGAGAAGTGACCAGTTGCATCTGATCAGGGATCCTCAGACGACTTTTAAAAAAAACTGGACACAAGTTCAGATCTTCCATATTAATTATGATCATAAAGGGATCATATTTAATGCTTGAACTTTGTCATAAAAATTACAAATGTCATAGGTAGCAAATACAAAACTGAAAAAACAAAAACAAATAGAAATTATAATAGTGTAAAATTAATGATAAATCTAGATTTATTAAATGTAAAATAAAATCTAGTTTGCATAAGATTTCAGGGAAGCAATTCTTCTGTTCCTTAAAAAAATAAACATTCAAATTTTGTTTCTTTCTCTCGACGACCGCTTTTTCAAAATTCCTAAGTATTCAAAATTTGTAGGTCATGAGTATATATTCCTGTATTTTTGTTGCAGGTATTGCTATTGAAATTGAGTTATTTATAATTCTTTTTCAATAAGAGTGGTTGACTTTGTTGTTCCTTTTCCTTAATTCTCCTCCATTAAGTCACATGCGGTTTAAGTATCTTGAGCTGTCTGAAAGAGCAAGGCACATTTTTGTTTAAAACTTCATGGCTTATTAAGATTTAGGTTTGAATAGTCATTTTCGTTGTTTGGAAAGGAAAAAAAAATATATTTTACCATTGGTTTTTTTTATATTCATTTAAAACTAACCTTAATTTCAAATAAATAAATAAATAAATAAAAATAATAAAATAAAGTAGTTAAACTATAAAACAGAAGTGTATAGTTTTTAACTCATACTTTTTTCCCGTGCTTTCCTGCTATTTATTACTATAATTCTATTTTTGATTTGGAAAGTTTTAAGACTCGAAATTTTATAACACTATACATTTTCTTTGATGTAAATATATAGAAAGCTTTATACTGTCTGAATATTTCTACTATGTTCTTCGGCTTTGTGTTTAACAAAGAAAAGAAAAATAGACACGGTTCTCTGGCAGGAACTCGTTTTATATTCCAAATTGTTAGGAATTGACTCGGTTTTTGTCAAGCATAGATGTAAAACATTGTTCAAAGGGGATAAGATAAAAATCCTTTTTTAACAATGATTTTTTCTAACCTCAGTATCTAATTCGTAAAGCTACATTTTTTGTCTCAAAAGAGTAGCCTCAAAGAACACATTTTACACTAGTTATAGAGCCATCAGGCTCTTGTTCAAATAATTAGTTTTGTAAATGTGGTATGATTTGTGATGTACTAAGTTGGGGCAAAGCACATGTTTGTTATGCTTGTTACTTACAATGTGTAAATTACCTTTTCATATTATAGACTGTGCATAGAATTATATAAAAATATCGATTTTTTGACTCAAACTAAATTATCCATGTTTAATGAATTGTATTAGTTTTGCATTTAATACAAATGTTTTTGACTTGTGTGCCAGTAAGTCGACCATCTGGGGAGAAGTGATCAGTTGCATCTGATCAGGGATCCCCAGACGACTTAAAAAAAAAGGACACAAGTTCAAAACTTTTATATTAGTTATGATCTTAAAGGGTCATATTTAATGCTTGAACTTTATGTCATAAAAATTACATAAATGGCATTCGTAGCAAATAAAAAACTGAAAATAAGCAAATGGGAATCATAATTGTGTAAAAATTAATAATTATCTAGATTATTTAAATGTAAATTTAAAATCTAGTTTGCTTAAGAATTCAGGGAAGCAAATCTTCTGTTCTTTAAAAAATTAAAACTTCAAATTTTGTTTCTTTCTCTCGACGACAGCTTTTTCAAAATTCCTAAGTATTCAAAATTTGTAAGTCTGTAGTGTATATTATGTTTTTGTGCAGGTATTGTATTGAAATTGAGTTATTCATAATTCTTTTTCAGTAAGCGCGTAGTTGACTTTGGTGTTCCTTTTTCTTTAATTCTCCTCCATTAAGTCACATGCGTTTTAAGTATCTGGAGCTGTCTGAAAGAGCAAGACACATTTTTATTTAAAATTTCAGGGCTTGTTGAGATTTAGGTTTGAATAGTTGTTTTCGTTGTTTGGAAAGGAAAAAAAACTATTTTACCATTGATAAGTTTTTATATTCAATTAAAATTAACCTTAATTTCAAAAAAATAAATAATAAAATAAAAAAGTAGCTAAACTATGAAACAGAAGTGTATAATTTGCCATTCATACTTTTTCCCCGCGCTTTCCTGCTATTTATTACAATAATTCTATTTTTGATTTGGAAATTTTTAATATACTTGAAATTGCATAACACTATAATTTTTTTTTTTGATGTAAATACACAATCCATTTGATGTAATTTTTTTGATGTAAATCTTTATATCACAGGGCTATCCTAAAGAACACTCATTAAATTCCTGAATCTGCCTGGTCATTGCGCGCATTAGTTTAAACCACGGCATAAACATTTTATATGCTATATATTATGTTCTATTTGTCACTTATAATGTGTACAATTTTCATGGGATATGTATTATAGCAATGGTTGTTCTAGTGCTTCCACTATCGTATAGTTTAATGAATTGTATCAGTTTTAGGCTAATTAACACTGTCAACAGCTTATGTGTTAACTAGTCGACCATCTGGGGCGAAGAGACCTGTTGCATCTGGTCTGGGACCCCCAGACGACTTTAAAAAAAAAGAAAAAATTACACAAGTATTGACTTAAGTAAATTATTTTGTGATTTATTATATATATAGCTTAAATGAAAAATATGTTTTGCGTGAAATTTCGTTTTACCTGAACTTTTGCATGAATTTCTGTGTTATAAACAAGGCATATCGTATCTAAGAGCTATTGAGAAGACAGAAGGTGAACGTTTTTGGCAAAAAAAATTACTTTAATTTGTATTTTAACTTTTAGTATATCTCTGTTGGAGAATTGTGCAAGAAATGAAAAATCTATTTTGCTGTTAAAGTTATCATGTAAGAAATTTACTATTTGATAGCATATCCTTTGGAGACAGTTTCCTGATAAACTCCATGACTAGAACAATTATGCCTGATGAGAAACAAATCACTTATATTTTAAGCAAGTTCTGCTTTGAAATATCATGTCAGTGAGCAGTAACTGCATAAAACTTCTGAATTAAAGTACAAACTCGAAGTTTGTCCAGTATGAAGTATCATACTGACTGATCAGAGACGCAAGAAGATTTGTTGCCTTATGAAACTTCAAGCCCTACATACTGCTTTAGTGGACGAAATCTTAGCATTATACAAATTTCGGAGCTATTGGTGATTGCTGAGTAATACAACCGGCTGTAAGACAATTCATCCGCTCAGAAAACTTCCGTCTGAGCTGAGATGTATGGAGTATTATAAACATTATGTTGAATATGTTAGAATGTATTTTAGTCGTTTGTATCAGTTTAAGCATGTTCTGTCGGTGCATTTCTTGTACTTCTGCCTTAGCCCTGGCTATAGAGCGGTAACTTACTGTATATATTGAAGCTATTTCTGACTTGTGCGTCAAATAGTCGACAATCTGCGGAGAAGAGGCCAGTTGCATCTGACCAGGGACCCTCGGACGACTTAACACACACAAAAAAAAAAGGACGCACAAGTACAGAATTTCACTGTAAATCATTATTAAATAAAACGCATTTAATGTTTAAACTTTAACATCATAAACCTCATGTTAATGTCATTGCTGTAAGAAATTTGCTGCTCTTAATAACAGGCCTTTTGATTTGACAGCCTGAATGGGGTGATATTACTTAACTATTGTATTTCCACTTAATAAGTATATATGAAGACAACTATTACGTTTGTTAAGTCAATGATCCGAAAATTTTGAAGCCATTGGAAGATATTGATGCTCTCAGGTCACGAACTCTATTGCAACTTATACTTACAGCATGAAATGGCTTGAAACATAAGCATTATTTCGCTGTGGTTAATAACTGAGTTTCTCAATTCCAAGAAATAGATTTAGTTTCTATATATTTTTCATCCCTTGAATCCAAGTTAAAACATAGATTGCTTGGCTATGAATCCAGTTGTCATTCAAACTGCTTTATAACATGGAAATGATTCCTGACGAACTTAAAAAACTGACTTGAAATATTACTCCTTTACAATTAGATTTATCTTCTGCATCAGAGACTCGAAACACCATTGAATTCGTGTATCAACTAAATCAATCTTCTGTGTTTTTCACTTGGGGATTCCACCATTTCTGGAACCTTTTGCATCTTTGTGAATCATAATTTCTCAACTGCTAGCATACTTTTATTGAACAGCCTGACAAATAAAGATAGTTGTACACTATTGCACAATCAAGCTAAAGTAAGGAAACGTTGCCACTCATTTGTCACAATTTTGTGTTGTGTGAATAGCTGAAATCGGAAAATGCTCACTACGTTCTGCAAAATGTCAGCCTCAATGCTGCTTCAATGCAGCAGCATTGAAGCAACCCTGAGCCCTTTAATTAAAGAGCTACTACTTAGGTTTGTCTAACTACTACTTAGGTTTGTCGGGGCTTCAAACCTCGATTGAAGCCCCGAGCCCTTTAATTATAATTGGTCATAAAATTAACAAAATAAAAGTTGCTCCAGCGTGCCCCAATGTGTCCTGTGCAAAGAACATTGGGTCAGTATTGGATTAGAGAGTGGTTTGGGGCAACTTCATTATTTTAAGTCACTGAGCGGCAAAAAAAAAAAAAAAAAAAAAGCTGCTATAATTCTTGCTGATTCTTATGTAAAATGACCCTCTGAATCCAAATATGACAACCTCTCCCTACACAACCCACTTTTTGGAAATGGGCTTGCTTTGCAACTTTTTTGAATTTTTTGTTCCAAAAACTGTTTTAAGAAGAGCAACTCGTCCGAACTTGATTTCGAGTATATAATGCTATCCATTGAAGCAGTTCGAAGTATCTGTAAAACCAGTTCCCATTGTTATTAAATTACACTAAAGAAAACTAAAACGTATTGTACGCCAAATAGAAATGACTTATACAGTTTTCTTTATCAAAGACTTTAAACATTAATAAAAACAAATATTGTCTAGATCGCGAAACACGCTGTACAGCATGTTTAATATACTTTGTTTGCAATGTTTAAAGATTCTAGACCTGTGCTATAGTGTTATTAGAATTTATTTAAAAAGTTCAGTTTGTCTCTTGTTGATAACTAATTTCTATTTGTTGACATTGAGTCGATGAATCCAGGGCCTGATTACTTAATAGGCCTACTAGGTCGTGGCCTAGGATCCTCGTTTTCAGTGGCCCGCTCCCAAATAACTGAAATCGTTTTAGCCAATTGCTGAAACTAACTTTTGACTATCATGGGGCCCCGAAAAAGAGGTTTGGACTAGGGCCTCCCAATATGTTAATTGGGCCTTGGATGAGTCCGAAAGCCAATCCTCTTCTTTTGCTGAAGTCCAGGAGATGACTGGTTTTCGGACTCATCAAATCGATTCATATTTTCTTCTTCTAAAATGCTTAAATATGTTTAAAACCGAAAGCATTGCATTAATGCTTTCATGTATTTTGTTTGCTACGTCTCTTAATGGTGGGTTATTTTTATTACTACAAAACGGCAATGCATAATTGTTAGTATTTTTTTTTTTTTTTCGATTTTTCAAAAAAAAATTTTGGTGCAAATGTATTATAAATTACCAGAAACCTAAGTAGACAGTAAATAGTAGTTTTTCTTTTTCAAAACTCTTTTCAAAATAATTTTTAATGCGAAACACTAATTTTTTTTAAATAATGACTCATTTTAAACATTTGAATAACTTTTATATTCTGTACATTTTCCCAGCTACGTAAATTTCAGAAATTTTAATGCTTTGTATATAACGATTCTTTGCTTGAAAGCAAATTTTTATGTGTTATTAATCGCATATTTTTCAGTAAAAGTATTTAAAGGAACATTGACTTCTTCAGAGAATGTTATATATCGCCCACACCCTTTTCATAGACGAGACATTTTTGAGCATATATATTTGCTCTTTATTCCCAGAATTTTAAAGTTTGTCTTTTAATTGTGATATACTTGAATTTTAGAAACCATTGTGTGTCATAATAGGAAAGTATCAACATTTCTAAAACGTCTGTATTTAAGACATGTACGTGTTGCAGGCGTGGCTTTACGGTCACACTCGCAACACGTGCACATGACACATAATGGTCATTATATTCAAAAATATACTAATTAGAGGCAGACATTTTTAAAATTCCAGGAATAAAGAGCAATTACGTGCGTAAAAGGGTCACACCCGTGAAAAATGGATTGAGCGATATAAATATCGAGTATCGATTAAACGGTTCAAGTAAAATTTCTATTAAATTCAAAATTATGTTTTCGGTTGCACATCGTTCAAAACAAAATCTGCTTTTTTATACAACTACTAACTACGCAATCATCAATGGGATTGAAATAACTGTCAAGATCTTTTTCTGAAACTATTACTTGATAAAGAATGCAGATATTTTGTTTTGCTTCATCAGCTTTATTTTACATAGCCCAATGGTAAATACTTTAGCTAAAATTTAAAATTTTGTCTGGAACTGTACTTAGATAATAGGATTTATAGCTTACAGCGATCTCAATTGATTAACATTTTTCAGCTTTGCAAGTGTTTTAACAATATTTTCATGCGAAATCACAGAAGTGAATCCACGCTTTACCTTCCGTCATGAGCGACTGTTTTGTCATGCTCTGTTCATTCTCCGTTTTTTTTTTCTTTTTTTTTTTTGAGAAAGTTTTATTTCACGATTCCTTTGTTTTATTAGCATATTTTTTAAATTTTGATACATATTGGGAAGCGCAAAAGATAAAGTTAAAATACTGGTTAAAAGTTTATCATATTTTTCACAATTTTTAATTGCTCATGGATTATAATTTCATTCAATGCCAATACCTGTACTGACTGTCAGAAGTCTGTGAAAGGGAAAAAGCAATCAGTTTCATATTTCAGCCCACTTCTGAGGATACCCACGCTTATTGTAAAGGCAATTGCAAAAGCTGGTTCTGACTGTATGAGTTTAATAACCATCGAACCTTTTTAGGCACAGAAGCATAGAAGATGTTGCATCCATGAACTAAACATCGACGCTAGTAATTGTTTACTTCTTTAAATACGAAATATTTGTACTCAAGTTTCGTTTTAAATTCGAACATATTTGCAACAATTAGCTTATTTAAATGCTTCGTCTGATGGAGCCAAGAAATTTCTTTTTAAAAATGCAAGTCTTGATACATGCTTACAGGTGTTAAACGTTTTACGACGGATTTTTAAATATCAAAACAGCGGTTTTGAAACATTTGAATAAAAGAACGCTGAAAAAACAAACGTAGAGAGCTTCTTTTCCCCGTCTCTCCGAATGTTTCTTTGTTCTATGTCTTTAATTCGTGAAGCATCTGTGTCCGTTTATGGTAGTGAAACACTTTGCGTAATGAATTTCGTCAGTGAACAGGAAAATGGGAGCTGTAACACATTTGGCTGCATGCGTTTCAAAATTTCTCTATTAAAGTGAGACATTCTTCTAACAGCATATTTATCCGCCCTTAACTAAAACTTATTGCTTACTAGTTCTGTGTCTTGTGTTAGTTGAATCAAATACAAATACATAAGTGACTTTCAGCAACAGGCTCTGGGTCCAGTTAGAGTAGTCCCAGGAAATGCATCAATTCTCAAAGAAGATCAATAGCTCTCTTGAAACTATTCACCCCGTTGCAATTAAGAGCGTCTTTTGGTAAACTATTTGAAATTTCTACAACCCTATGGATGTAGTAATTTTTAATCAATTTAATCAACTGATGTTAAAACCCTCAACCATGGCTCTTTTGCTTCAACAAATTAAATTTTGTCATTTGTATCTTTGGATAATTTAACAAAGCAAAGATAATGCCGATTCATAATCTAGTTTAGGCAAATTTTTATCACTGTATACTAGTCTCCTTACAGCAAATTTAGTTTTACAATTACGGTTTAGAATTTATTCAACCTCAATAGCTTCTCTTTCAAGAAAAAAAAATGGATAATTTAGTACAGCTACCAGCTCGACCCAAAAATGACACTATGTAGAAACGATGTGCAAGAGCGTCCCGAACTCAAGTTTTAAGGAGGGCGAAAATTCCAAATTTGCATATTGGAGCTTAAATTGTGCCGAATGATGACAGTTTTGCCGAATAGAACTCCAAATTGTGCCGAATTATGATATTTTTACCGAATGGATCTTCGAACTTCCCCAAATAGAACACCAACCTCTGCCGAATCGTCAGACAAAATGTGCTGAAAAGGAATATGCGGGAAGTCACAGTGACTTCTCGTCGTGTCGGGGCGCCCTTTGACATTTCTTTCAACTCGTGAAGGTTTTGTATTACTACGCTGCGTAATGCCGCTGCACATAATCCATAAATTTAATTCAAAGCATACCGAATTACCCCGCATTATCCGGCATGCCGCGAAATTCGGGGGTCACCAGTTTTTCAATAACACCTGTCTGGTCCTTTCCGGCATGCCGGAAAAATCGAGGTTAGGAAAAAAAAATACTGCTATAAAAAAAATAAGTTCGACTTTAAAAAAAAATAATAATACAAGTTCTGTACATATCATATTAGTATTAATAAACAGTTTAAATTTCAAAAATATTAACAAACAATGCCATTTGTCATTTTAACAAAATTATTATTAAACTAGCAAAAATATCCGGCGTTGCCTAGGTCAATAATAATTATGAGAAAAAATCATTACTTGCTTTTGTTTTCTGTTTTAAGTGAAAGAATTTAAAACACATCTTTTTGACGTGATTAAAAATCGAGTGCCTTCCTTACCCATAAAACTAGCAATAACTATAAAGAACAAAATAGTATTGATTTAGAAACGAAAGCACTATATTTAAGCATATACAAATTTCCAAAACATGAAATTAATCTTCTCATGTTTAAAAAGATTAATCTGTTGATACTTTATTTTTTAACATGGTATTCTAAAACCTTCTCTGTATGGCTAATGAAGAACGAAGTGATTAAAAAAAAGTAGCTGCGCTCATAATCCCTTTATACTTGCTTTAGTTATTTTGGGAAATTTCAATCACTGTGGGCTCTTGGTGCGATTTTACAGAATTTGCGAGAGTCGTTTTGGGGTACCTTTGTTTTATTGCCCCCTAAGGGGCTTTTGCCCCCCATAACGCTACGAAAACTGCCCTATATGTTATTCTGATGCATAAGCTATATTATTGTAAAGTTTTATCAAAATCCGTTCAGTAGTTTTTGCGTGAAAGAGTAACAAACATCCATACAGACAAACTTTCGCATATATAATAGTAGTAAGATAATGAATAATTTTATAAAAATTAAATAAAAACAAAGCAAACATTTTAGCATTAAGTTACCGTCCCTAATCCAGTGCTAAGGAATTTACCATAGCTATTAAATAAAAAAAAATAATTTCATCTCTCTACAAGGAACCTAAAATAATGTATTTAAAAAAATTATGAACAGATTGCAGTAACAATGATTGCTTCTTAATTGATTACTTTATTGGCATATAATTAAATCCGTTAATCATGACCTACCATAAATAACAAGCACATATATTATACACATTACTTAACTGGAGCTGAATGGGGAAATTTGCTTTTGTTTTGTTGCAAAATAAACCTCAAATTATCCGGCATGCCGGAAAATTCAAATTTCCCGGCATGCTGGTCAACCTCGCTTTTTTCCGGCGTGCCGGATAATGCGGGGTAATAAGGTAATTTGATTTACACATTTCTTTCAGTAGAACCCTTAAATAAATCTATATTCAGTCAAACTTCATGTTTAGCCTAACGTTACTGAATGTTTCAATAGAAATTAATTGTCTGGCTTCTTCAGCACAGCAACATTACCATATCGAGCGTGGGAACCAGTAGGATTCTAGGGTTACCCTGCAACTTTTAGATTTCATGAAATCACGCGGTTTAACACCTTTAAATAATCTTACTCAAAATGCTATTTGAAACAACAATTTTCTACCATTATACCGAAGCACGGAGCTTACGTTCAAAGGTTTTACGCTATAAAAAGGTTATTGTATTAATATCACACTCTGGTCGTTTTGGTATTTCAGATTGAACAATTGAATTCAATTTTCTACGTCGATCGGTTTTTTGTGCTACTAGGGAATAATATGAAATTGTATTTCCGTAATTCCCTCCTTTTCCTTCTTTTTTCTCCGCTTCCATGTTTTCTGACTTACTCTCTTGCTCTGTTCTGTTTATTCATAATTTTTTGTGAGTCTAGTTCAAATACATCGTATCGAAGTGAAAAAAAAAAGTTCGCTGTAAACCAACTCACGGTAGTTGCTGAAAGTAAGGAAAATATTTGGAATTTACTTTCGTATTAAATTTGCTTTAAAAAAATTATTCCCTATGCGTTGGAAAGATTTAGTTGTCATTTTCTAGTTTAAAAATTATATTTATAACAATAAATGAGGCAGTGAGAAGCAAAGGGATGCAAGTGGCAAAATTAAAAATTTGGAGATAACCAGTACAGATGGTAGGTAAACCTCTCCTCTCTCCTGGGGTAAGAGATCGTACTAGTAACCCTGGTAGGTGCTGTGCTATACAGCATGATTTAGAACAATTTTTCAATAAAAGCCTACCTAGCCCCGGAACTTTAAGCGCGATTTTCTCAAAACTTGAAAATGTCCACTTGCATCCCTTTGCTTCTCTTTTCCTCAAATGTTCTTTCTTCCGCAAAAGGATTCATGAAAAAGAATTGTTTCAGACAAATCGGGTATCATAATCAAGGATTGCCAGCATTGGAATATGGTAATTAATTTAGTTATTTATTTCAAAAGATATCGATTTTCTAAGTTCTACAGTTGATTACGTCATGTATCTAAAATTGATAGTAATGCATAAATTTCGTACTATTTTGTCAGACTTTTAACCACGTCCAATATGCGAAAATAACATTAATAAATTAAGTTAGAACCATAATGTATGTCAGAAACATCGAAAAATTTTCTATGCTATAAAGCAATGTGCACAATCATGGTATTAAATAATATGTACAATTTAAATTACTGTGATACATGCATAAATGAAAAAAAAAAGATAATTAAAGAAAAAGAAATATATAAAATACAAAAATATAGTTTCAAAAAGAAAACTTTAAAAAAAAAAAAAGCAACCAAAATGGAAATAAAAATGATGTTCTAATTGGGTTCAATTTAAAATCTTAGGTTATAAGTAATGCTGAAGATAGATATGAATCAAAGAGCGATCATTCATAGGTGACTAGTTTTGAAATTACGTAATATTCCAAAAAAAAAAAAAAAAAAAAACATACGAAACAATGACTATCACAAGAAATATGCTATCAGAAAAAAATTGCAAAAAAGAAAGAAAATAACTTGAAAAATTCAGAAAGTTGTTCAAACAATCGCAATAGATCTTGTGACGTGCTATGACAAAACGAATAAAAAGCAGCTCAACTGATCACAGACACACTATACAACGTTATTCTCTTTTATAGGGAACAGGATAACGTGATTGGCGTTGAGTGAAGTTGGGTGGCATTTATAGCTGTTATGAAAAAGTATTTCATCTCGAATCTGTGCCCGCAATTCGTCCCTTTTTCACCGAATTCCTCCCAAAAAAGTAAATATTGTCAAGGTCATAGCTCAACTTATCAGAGCTTCACTATAGAAGATGTTTTGCCACTTGCTGTTCCGTTTTTTCAAACAGTCCTCTGTAATGAAAGCTTGGCTTGTCATGAATGAATGATCCTAAATAGTAAAGGGTAGATTTGTCTGGATGTGGAACATATTCCAATAAAGAGTAAAAACCCACTCCAGCTATTTTTCTTAAAAGTTATCTCCTTCCTCTAGAAAAGTCTGCTATTTGTAGAATTGAACTAAAAGAGATGGGAAGTCTATATTATTGGTACATTGTTATTAATAATGTTCCTCTGCCTTACATTAATATTTATTTTTGTAAGGAGTCTTTTTTTTTTTTTTTGCACAAATATAATAGATAACAAGAAGCAGGAAACGTTGAAAAGAAGGAAAAGTTGAAGGCGGTGCGCCAAAATACTATTGGTTTATTTTTAGATTTTAGAACAGATCTCCAAAAGTGTCGGCGGCTAATTTTCTGGCAACTTGTTTGTTTACTTCCGGTCTATGCTTTCCGTGAATAGCATGGGGAGTAAAGATGTACCCCATGTATGGGGAGCAATATGTAAACTATGTATGGAGAGTAAAATGTAAAGATGTATAGTAAAAGGAGTAAAGATGCACTAATTTCTGTCTGAGGAAAAATGAATTTAGTTGCCAGATGAGAAGTTACATAGGGCTAAGTCATGATTTAAATTTCGGTCTGATACTTTGAAGTTTCTCTTAAATAACATGAAACGATTCACTTGAAAGGTTTCCTGCAAGATGTTCTTTGTCGGCGAAATGGAAGTGGGTAAAGCTTGACCACGGAGAGATGGCAGATGGCCTTGAAGCGAAAACATCATTTGTAAAAGGTAGAATTGGTCGGTAGTAAGAGGTGCTTTCGCTGATCCTGTCTATTAAAAAATAACAAACATCCTATTACAAATGATGTTTCTGCTTCAAGGTCATCTCTCCGTGACTAAGCTTTGTTTAGGACTTGCCATTCTCCAACCGAACCAACATTCCTCGTCTGGCGGCTCGAGGACTGCACTTCCGTCTTCAGGAACCCTGTTGTAACCTGCGCTCTCTTACAAGCACCCAGGTCGCCTATCCAGAGAGCAGCTCCCTGGTCTCATTGCTTATTTTCGCGAAACAGCTTTGGGTGGCAGGATGTATTGTATCGGTTCTTTTCGCCAGAACTACGAAACTGTCCAACTGTCTGGCTTCTGAAGTACAGTTCCGGACATTGGCTGATGGTGAAATGTTATCATCCATCAATGGCTGGTGCTGAAACGGTTGTTTGAGAGATGAGTGACTGAATGGATGAATGATTTTGCAATTTAAGGATGGATGGATGAATGACGGGTTGGTTGTTAGGCAGTGGAAGAATGAAAGTTGGTTGATGGTAAGGTGATATAATCAATCATGATTTATGGAATAAATGGGTGAATGGATGGATTTTTTTTGCAGTGGATGGTGGAATAATTGTTCATTCAATGAATGAATTTTTAATAAGTGGAAATTTTGTATTTGACTGACTTTTGGTTTCTCTTAAAATGTCTTTATCATTCCAGTAATGCTAATTCTTATATCAAGAAAAAGTAATTTGAAAAGTGTTACGACAAAAAGCATTTTACCAATGCCAAGGAAGCATTGTTCGTATGGACGTTCAAGACTTCAGTAATACAATAACATTTTTAAGATGCTTTTGAGAAAATGGAGGTTGTAGTTTTGAAAAAAAACAAACTAAATGAGTAGCATATTATTAAATGTAGATCTAAATTAGTGGAATTTTTAAATAGAAGTTGATTAAATATGTAGGATGCACATTATGTATTGCTTTTTGAGTGAATGATAACGTTTTTGGGTTTTGTTTTCCATATTTCCCAAACCATTGCCGAGTGTAAGAATTTGAAGACTTCAAAAGTCGTCCTCGAAGTTCTATTCGAGGTAAGTGTATTAAAAGTTTCTATTATCTTATCATCATAACCGGAAACTTTCCAAGATTCCTGACTTCCATTTGGTTTTAATTTTTGTTTTTTGCATGGAAAATTGAAATTTGATGTCAATACGCAAAAAGTGCTTTAAAAACCCTTATTTTCTATAGCATAGGCGTTAAATCATTCGGCACGGTATTAAATTAATTTATATTTTTAAAAATAATGTAACAAAAGCTCTAACTGAAAATAAAGAGCGCCATTAAAAAAGTTGGTAAAAAAAATTGATTAAATAAAAACAAAAACCCAGGCAGCGTAAAAACCAAAAAAACTAAAAAGAAAAATGTATAAGCCTAGTAATTTAGAATGTTATTAAGTACTACTGAATAACTACACCGTTGAAATAGTCTTATAACCGTACACAGATAAGACAAATCATAAATTCAAAAGCAGAATAGAAAGATCAACAGTCAGGGCCCACTCTTTTCTGATTCAAGGAATCCCGTAAAATTTGAATGGGCCCCGACTGTTGATCCTTCTATTCTGCTTTTGAATTATGATTTGTCTTATCTGTGTACAGTTATAAAACTATTTCAAAGGTGTAGTTATTCAGTAGTACTTAATAACATTCTAAATTACTGGGCTTATACATTTTACTTTTTAGTTTTTTTGGTTTTTACGCAGTCGGGTTTTTTGTTTTTATTTAATAATTTTTTATTTTACACTTTGTAGTTAATTTTCATTGATTTAGTTATTACGATTATGATACGGTACATTTCGAAATCTTGTCATTTCATTGAGAGAGTTTGTTTGTATCGTGAGGTTTATTAAGTAACTTGCGGTGATCTAAAGTATTGATAATTAGTCCCTTTAGCGACATAACTCGGCTTAAAGCTACATGTGCTTCACCTTCGGCAAAAATGCGCGAACTTAAGTCAACCACAGCACAGCTATATAAACAGCCTGTATAACTCATGATGACGCAAAATCGGAAACGTCGTCAGTCAAATCTTCTCTTTCTTTTGGTTCCGGAATGCACAGGTATATTTTGATGAGGACTACGATCTGCGTGCCTTGCCTCCCTTATGCATGATATACATTTTTATTACACATATAAATAACAGATGAAAGAATTTATATCACAAAGAAGGGAAAGTACAACCGGAGCGAGGGTGGCAGTCGAACTCATAGCCTCAAGTGTGCCAATGTCAAGCAGTCACTCAGACCGCTCGGCCTATCCCCCCGTCAATCGAATCTTTCTCGCAAAACTAAAAAAGCCTGTCAAGAAAGTACACATCGCGAAACTCAGTCCCTTGAATCAAGGCAAAAACAAATGCAACATGTTAGAGATGAAAATCGAATTAGTAGACTTTCTTCCTTTTGGTGCTTATTGCACGGGTTTATTTTGATGAGTACTACAAATCTGAATGTCTTGCCTTCGTTACGCATCATTTATTTTTTATTACAGTACAGATTTCATACAAAGAACGCATGAAAGAATTTACATCAGAAAGAGGGGATAGTACATCCGGAGCGAGGGTGTCTTGACCCACCGCCTCAAGTGGGAGAAGCAATCACTTAGACCACTCGGCCACTGAGACCCCAATTAGTAGATTTAGTAAGCAAAATAATCAGGCAGTGAAAACTACCTGCATTTGTCGCACGCAGGTAGCGTGCACCCAGCGTGCACCGATTCCAAACTGACAAAACGGCAACTGGTTTTTGAAATGGTACTTTTGATTACTGTCATGTGTTTAGTGACACACCCAAGGTTAAGACAAATCGATTGACGTAAGAATTACCAAAATTGGCCAAGACGTTTAGCCTGTAGAACGCCACATAAGAATGGACATACATACAAAGACTGATAAACACATTACAATTCTTTTCGTCGCGCACGCGCAGTCGGGTAAAAAGGAAATTGTAACCGTTAATTTTGCAGTACTTTACGTTCCGAGTGTTGCGAGTTATATTACTAGTTACGAACTTGTCCTCTTACACTATTTACAGTGTGCACATTATGTTTGTGCATTTCGTTTAACTTCAGAAAACTCTGGTGTGAGCACATTTATGCTTCTTGTTTAACATCACGCAATGTCCGTGTGCATACTTTAGTTTCTGTCGTTTTTATTGGTTTGAATTTCTCCGGTACCATAAGAACGTTTTCTGTATTTGCAAACATTAGAAATGGGTAATGCGATGTGCTTTTACTTTCTGTAGGATAGGTTTGACTTTACAATCTGAGAGATGCTCATTACAACTATTTAGACATGAAAAAAAAATTAATTTGAATTTCGACCTTTTGAATTAAAATTATGTTTTCCGCAATCACGAGTGTATGTATGTGTGTGTGTGTGTTTATGTGTGTGGGGGGGGTATGTGTATGTGTGTGTAGGCGGTATGTGTATGTGTGTGTAGGCATGTGTGTTTATGCCTGTGTGCAGGTATGAGTGTTTGTTTGTATGGGGGGGGGGTGGAATGTGTATGTATGTGTAGGCATATGTGTTTGTGTCTGTGTGCAGGAATGAGTGTATGGGTAGTTGTGTGTATAGGTGTCTGTATGTATGCGTCTGTGTATGCGTTTGTGCATGTGTTTGTGTGTAGGTGTATGTGTGAGTTTGTGTGTAGGTGTATGTGTGTGTTTGTGTGTGTGTGTGTGTAGGTGCGTGTATGTATGCTTGTAAGTGTAGGATATTGACGCAACCTGGAGACGGTTTTCGCTAGAGGAGCAGCATCGTGAGGCGGCCGGTCGACGGTGATGCTGCAGAGGGTGCTGGCGGGAAAATAAAATGATAGGACCTCAAAACAGTCAAATGAAAGCAATAAGCAATCGTGATTGCTCAAAAAACTAACCGATAAAAGGTATCATTGCCTCCAAGTTACTTTTTGATTTGAATTTTCAACGGATCGTAATAGCAATCTCAATTTTTAAACTAAAATTTCGTAATGAAGCTCTTTATCTCCCATTTGCAGGATTTGAGTAAATTTCCGCTTTTGAAAAGAATTATATTTTCATAAATTCAATATATTTTCCCCCAGGAACGACAATAAAGAGATGATCCCCGTTCGGGGATCTCGCAACCGAACAGGAGTATGTTCTAAGTAGTTGAGAAAGTAATGAGGGAATTCAAAAAAAAAAAAAAATGATGGGAGCTGGAATCATTTACATTTTGCTCCAATAGCTTCATTGTGATTTGTACAGGTGAGGACGTCTGATAATTGAATTGTAACGTTAATTGTAAATTTAATTGTTAAACTCTCAATCAAAAATTATGCATTCGATATTATACATTCTAGAACTTAACAATACTAAAACCAAATAATTTTTTCTCCAAATGACATTATTCATTGTATGTTCATTTCAAATTTGGTTATGAGAAACAAAAATTTTGATCAAAAAGTCACTCCTTGTGCACTGTCACATTTCTGCCCTGAGCCTTTCAATTAAATTGCTAGATTAAACTGTTATTTGTAGAGCTAAAATTGTTAATTACATTAGCCGAAGCGAGCGCAGAATTGTGATTATGGACTTTTAAAACTTAACAACATTTGAAGATACTCCAGATTTCAACGTCCCAAGACATCGATAAAAGCATTCTACAGCTCTGTGTTTTTATCTCACAATGAACTTATTCTCGTTAAACGTAGATGCTATGCACCCAAAGTTTATTCGCGGATGCTAAAAAAATATTTAAGAAAGCACTGTTTTGAAACATATATATAGGAGCTGGTGCTGAATAGATTTTGCACCTTACGCGCTGTGGGGGGAGGGGGGTAGTTTGTCCCAATCTAATGGTTTCCTCCGTGACAGTAACGGCTCAAAGTGTGAAAGAGTTTAAAGAAATTGGTGATTGCTGTAGGACTCGCTAGGAACAGTTGCTCATAAAGTTTAACAGTAAAATGCTGAAGGGGATTTCATAATCGAAAGCATGCTATTTATGAAATGAGCAGAGATGGGTTATTCTCCAGAAAACGTAAGTTTTGAACGCAAATATTTTTCGATTTCGAAACCTTTTTTTTTTGAGCAATCACATTGCTTATTATTCTTATTTGAGTGTTTTGAATTCCTATGATTTTATTTCCCCTCCCCCGCCTCCCTTTGCAGCACCACTGTCGACCGGCCTCACGATGCTGCTCGTCTAGCGAAGTCTCCAGGTTGCGTCCGTATCGTACACACACGCGCATACACACGCCTACACACACACACACACACATATACTCCCACACACACACACATCTACATACATACACACACACCTACACACACACTCCTACACATACACACACACGCATACCTACACACTCACACATATACACACTCCTACATACAGACTCCTACATACACACACCCTACACACACACATAAATACACATACATACTCATGCCTGCACACGGACACAAACACACACACTTCTTCATCGGCACAACAGCCTGGTGCAGGCCAAGGCTTTCTCCGTCTGCTTCCTCCAGGCGGTACGACACGTTGCCAGGTTTCTCCACCTAATCACTCCCAAACTCCCCCCTTCTCAACACTATCCAGCCACCTTGTTGCTGGTCTTCCCCTTCTTCTTGTATCCTCAATCAAACACACACACACTCGTTATTGCGAAAAACATAATTTGAAATCCAGATGTCAAAATTCAAAAAAGTTATTATTATAATTATTTTTTAAATTCTTACATGAAAGTGTTACCTACTAGAAGTAACCGCAAACAATGGCCTAGTTAAATTCCAGTTATTTTACTCAAAAATAAAAAATAATAAAATAATGCCTCGTTCACGGGAAAAAAAGGAAAAAAAAACTAATTGTTTAATTATCGAGGCCAATTTAATATCAAAGTAGCAATTTTGTTAATTGTGCAAGCAATCAGCTAATTTAATGATTAGTGGGAATCTAAGATTAAGCAATCCTAATTAAAGTACGGCTTCATTAGAAGTTATCCTTTTAGTTCAAATGTGTATTAGAAAATAGTATTATTAGATTTGAGAATATACTTGCAATTTACAATTTTGGTAGAATGCCTAATATTGACGTATTTCCCCTCCATCATTTGTTTTCACCTCAGAAATAATGACATTAATAAGATCTATCACTAATGTGAGATTCGCTGAGGTGAGGAATTTTCTATTGATATAAACACAATTGATACATTTTTCAGGGAAATAATATGCTTCTTCGTTGCTACGATCTGCACATGATAAGCATATGAAAACAGGTTCACTTTTTTTTTACATTGATTTATATCCTCGAAATTTAAGTTCACGGAGGTGAGAAGTCACAATAATCGTACTTAGTTTTTAAAGCAAAATTCATCTTCTTGTTTTTCGACAAAAATCTCAACTATTTTCATGGCTGAAAATAAACAAGTGGGCTTCCTTGTATCATGAAAAAGAAAATTTTACTGCTGCGTGTTAATGAGGGATGGCATTTTGTGTTTAGGTAACGGAGGTGAGAATTTGTGACATGACTCCTTATCCCACTAAAACAAACTAAAACACAATATTATCATACTTAAACAATTAGCATTTGAGACACTTGTGAAAGGAATCTTTACTAATAATAAAGCTGAAAGTCTATCTGTCTGGATGTCTCTCTGTCAGGATCTCTGTGACGCGCATAGCGCCTAGACCGATCGGCCAATTTTTATGAAATTTGGCACAAAATTAGTTTGTACTGGGGATGTGCACCTCAAAGCGATTTTTTCAAAAATTCGATGTTGTTTCTTTTTCTATTACAATTTTAAGAACATTATCCCGAAGATTTTATCATAACGTGGACGAGTAACTTACCAAATTATCATAACGTTTAACCGTAACATGGGCGAGCAAATTAGCGAGAAATTCACCATCCATTATTTGTAAATACACAGGCGAACCAAATAACCCTTAAATTTTCTACCGCGGGCAAAGCCGTTCAGTTACCTCTAGTAATACATAAGTACATGCTTTTAATTAAACAAGTTGTTAAGCAACATTAACAGTCACACAAAGTGTGCGACATGCGACGGAGGTCAGAATTAATATGTTGTGAAATAAAAATATACTAAAATAAAAATTATTATTAAATTGTTGGCAGTCTTAAATATATATATTTTTGATAAAATTAAAAAGCATTGTTAAATGAATTGTTCCTTAAAGTTTTTTATGGTAAAAGGCGTGCGACAGAAAAGTTACTCTTTTTGAAGAATGACCCAGATACTGAAACAGCCTGATGGGAATTAGTGCTGATTTCACCGAATTGAATGTAGTAATTTGATGTTAATAATTATGAACGTATAAAGTCGAAAAGTTCAAAAGAAGTACCTGAATTTTGCATAATGCTATATCAGTGGTGCTCAACTAACGGGCTACGTCCGACTTCCATAACTTATCCGTGTGGCCCGAGTTTTGAATAATGTTAAAAATCGAAAAGCACGGTTAATGGCAATGTTGCAAATTTTGACCTAAATGTTTCGAAATTGGTTTCTGAAGAACGCATGCATTAAAAAAAAAGCGTAGTAATGATAAAATTGTTGTTGAGTTTGAAATTTCTTCTCTTTCCTGTCTTTTCCGATGTAATTGAGGAAATTTCCGATATTTCGAAATTTCGCACGCGTTCTGGCCTCCGAGAATCTCTTTTCTGAGGTTAGGGCCTGTAGCAGAAAAAGATTAGACACCACTGTGTGCTATATCATACAAACCGCATGTAGGGTGATAAAAATAATCCTATGTTTTTAAACATTGCAAGTCAAATGAGTATGCAAGTTTGATCCAATGTTTTAGAATATATTTGCAGCTGTGTCTCAAAGTTCTTGACTCGTGACCATGGTGCTGGTAATTAGCGAAATACTGGGAAAATGAGTTTCTATAAAACCCCTTTTTTTACTTCCTTTTATAAAAAAGGAAGTATTGTATTCGCAAAAAAATTTTCGCTCGAAAATCAGCCTTAATTTCCATTTTGCTCACCCCGAATAAATGTTGAGGTTTCTTTTTTTAACCCGACCACACGTGGATATATGCCTAGGAACGTACAGACAACCCAAATATACATTTTGACGATCCCCGAGTTAATTACAACGAGTTTTCTCGTGACGTCTGTATGTATGTACGTGTGTATGTATGTCACATAACTCAAAAACAATGTCCTAGAAAGTTGAAATTTGGTACGTAGACTCCTAGTAGGGTCTAGTTGTGCATCTTCCTTTTAGGTTGCTTTCGGATGCTCCAAAAGGGATCTTTTGCCCCTTTTTGGGGGAACATTATTGTTAATTTCGATGTAAACTCAAGTGGTGTTATAATTTGGCGGACACTTGGCGATACATCGCCAGTCTTTTGGTCGCCAAGTGTTGTCACCAACTTGGCGACAAATTTGGCGATTTTTTTAAAAATCTTGTTTTAATTTGTCCACTGTTGGTGATATTTAGAAAGTAAGCTATTGAATCTTATTAAAACTGCCAATAATGAGAAAATTGTTGTAAGGAAAGGTTGGCTTACCTTTTCTTATCTCAGTAGGCAGCGGTGTGATAGTTGAGTTTTCTGAACGCATGAAGAACAGTCAATAGACGAGTAGACGAACAACACGTAAAGATTTAATTAGGAATGACTAAAAACTAAGTGTACACATGTTATGAAATATATTCCATACGGCACAAAAACAGATACACACACACTACATCTAGAGAACAAAGAACAAAAAACTGAAGGGGGAAGAAAGGAATTGTGGGAAGGATAAGTATGACGTCAGAGTGGCCTTGGCCTTTCCAGATTGTATCGCTGTGCAGAAATGATTTATCTATTTGAATATATGATTAGAGTACAACAAAAATGACATTAAATTGGAGTAAAAGGAAGTCATGTGACGCACACATCAGCTCTTTTTCATTTGTTCTCGGCAGATAGGGGTGTTTATTTTGAAGTGTTTACCCTCTCAGACATTACTGTGTTGTTGTTTTTTTCCATTCCATAGAGTTTTTATGCAACTTTCAAACACAGATGCGAAAAAAACATAATTTTTCTTTACATTTAAGGCAGGCAAACACCCAAATTTTCGAAAAATGTCAATTTTAAAATTTTGAGATATTTAAAGCCCCAGTGTTCTTTTTTCTAACTCCACATTTTTTTTTACATCGATGAATTATTAAGAATTTTAGAAGAAATTTCTAAACACATTCATGCTTGTAACTGAAATTTAATTTTTCTTTCTTGATTTTCTCATAACCACGTTTTCAGAGTTTTTATTTAAGCAAACAGCTCTAGAGAAAAAAAGTAATAACTTTAAAGATTTGAAACTGTTTAAAAAATGGTAATTAAACATATTACTGTGATATTAAACTCGAAAAATAATTTAAACGCAATATGTGGTTTAGAAATGATGATCGATTAAACAGGCGGCAAAAAGCACGTTTTCCGGGGAAATTTTTCAAACATTTACCCATAAAACCACTTTTTATTTACTTGGGCCAAATTTATGGGTCATATCACTCTCTGGTACCTAACGAAGAGATAGACACATAAGTTTTAAAAATTATGAAAAAATGAAGGCGCTGTAAGTATTAGAGAAATGATAGGTTTTTGCTAAAAACAAGCTGATGTGTACATCACATGACTTCATTTTACTCCAATTTAATGTCATTTTCTCATTATTTTCAGTTTTTTTTAATGTGATTCAATAGTTTACTTTCTAAATATCACCAACAGTGGCCAAATTGAAACCGGATTAGAAAAATTTAAAAAAAATTGCCAAATTTGTCGCCAAGTATCGAAATTAACAATGATTTCCCCCTAAAAAGGGGCAAAAGACCCCCTTTAAAGCATACGAATGCAATCAAAAAAGAAGGTGCACAACTAGACCCCACTAGGAGTCTATGTATCAAATTACAACTCTCTAGGACATTTTGTTCTTGAGTTATGCGACATACATACACACATACGCACATACATACGTACATACAGACGTCACGAGAAAACTCGTTGTAGTTAACTCGGGGATCGTCAAAATGGATAAATCGGGTGTCTCTACGTTCCTGGGCACATATCCACATGTGGGTACGTTGAAAAAAAAAAAAAACATCAATTTGGGGGTGAGCAAAATGGAAATGAAGACCGATTTTCGGGTGAAAATTTTTTCGCAATTACAATACTTTCTTTTTTGTAAAAGGAAATAAAAAGGCTTTTTTATTTAAAAAAAAACCTAAGGATATTTTTTTTCAACAGGTAAGTAGTAAAAATGTGTTATTTTTTGTTGCATTTAATAATCGTGTAAAGATTTAGAAAGGTGCAATGAATATTGCAGAAAAAAAAATATTTAGAGTGTTCGCTTACCTTAAAACTTCTACCATAGTTTCATACGTTTAGGAAAATGATTAAAAAGCAATTCAGTAAAGAAATGTAGCTTCTAACGCTCGCTCAAGGGCACATGCACCAATTCCTGTGATAAATTAAAATATATTGTTAAAGATTCCGGTGCGACTCAACTTTCTTGAAAGAAAGACACAGTTCTTGATTAAAAACACAGGAAATTTATTTACGCTATGTACAGGAAAGATCGTTAACAACTGCTAAATTAATCATCAGCAATTAAGCAAATATCAATCAACACCGCAAACTCAACGGTTACAAATGTATTTACATCCAAATACGGAAAACAACACAGCGAAATGCCTCGCAATAAACAGAGCTAATACACTCTCAGTACAAATTTCAATCGAAACTGACTTTTTATTATGCGTAACGGCTATTTTATCGACATCGAAAGAGACCTTTCAACTGTTCTGGAAAATGCTACATCGTTCTACACTTATTTATTTCCATTCACAAGTTTTATCCTTCAGAAATGATTGGACCGTATACTTCAGTCGAATGTAAGGGGGTTTATTCATTACAAGAAACTAATTACAGGTTACGATGCTACAATAATTTTAAATGAAAGATAATTTAGTAAACGCCAAATTTAGCCAGATAACGACAAATGAATCATAAAAATAATTACTATTTACAGAATTTGTAACAATATAGATCATTTTGTAGACGTAAAGGGAGCGGTGTGCGGCACATATCATATTTTTTGTGCAGTCGAGAATTGCTGCTTATTAGGCACACTTGACCGAGATTGATGTTGCTCTGTTTTTTCAGGTTACCATGACGACAGGAGTAAGCTGACTCGTTGTTTTATTTATTAAGAGGTAAAATTTTCGTCGCCATGGTTACAAATCATTTGCGTTCGTTCAATGATTAACGTAACCAGATTTTACTTTTTAAAAGACAGTGTCAAATTATGGCCACCACCAGCGGGACCACTCCCATTCGGTGGCGCCTATGCCCTACACACACACAAACGTCCACACGCACACGATGCACGCGTACACACATACACACAAGGCCCAACGAGTATTGCCCTATCGCAACTCGTTATTGCGAAAAACATAATTTGAGTTCAATCTATCAAATTTTATTTTATTTTAAGCTTCTGGTATTTATTGCTATCAATTTAGGTTAACTCTTCTGCATACCTACCTACTCGATTGGTTTTTTCGAGAGATTCGTGGATTTTGGTTATTTCTCTCTATTTTGTATTTAATACCTCCTTTTTAGTAAAAAAAAAACAGTACATTCTTTCCTAATTAGCAATGAAAGATGAGATATTGCTGCGTGTCACGATCACTTACTGAATTTCCTTTTCCAGTGGATGTTAGTAAATATTTATTTGTTTTCTGCTTGAAGGTACAAACCTTTCTTTGATGTCTGTTAGCGAATAAAATGCGGAATACTATTCCTTGAATTTTTCTTGGTAAATATTTTTTTGGATTTATACTGTTACAAATTCTGTAAATATTAGTTATTTTTGTGATTAATTTGTAGTAATCTAGCTAAATTTGGCGTTTATTAAATTATCTGTCATCTAAAATTATTGTAGTAACATAACCTGTAAATAATTTCCTGTAATGAATATACAGCCCCCCCCCCCGTACATTCGGCTGAAGTATACGGTCCCCTCATTTCTGAATGATAAAATTTGTGAATGTAAAGAAATAAGAAAGTGTAGAACGGTGTAGCATTTTCTGGAATAGTTGAGAGGTCTCTTTCAATGTCTATAAAAAAAAAAAAAAAAAAAAAAAAACCGTTACGCATGATAAAAAGTCAGTTTCGATTGAGAATTTGTACTGAGAGTGTATTAGCTCTGTTTATTGCGAGACATTTCGCAGTGTTGTATCATGGCCCCACTGAATGCGCTGGCGCTTACCAGGCCTTGACAATTTTTGACTTTCTTGTGTTAAACCGGGGCAACTATTTCTGCACTTGAACATGGCCACACTAGATGGAAAACTTCAAAACTTCATATTTGCCCATTCTGACCGCAAGGAGGCGCCACAAGCCACGGTTGCATCCACCAATCAACGACAAGTTTCAAAGCTTGTTTATTTTAATTAATAAATGGAACATGTAACAAGCATCAATATTTCGCAAGATGCTCTGAAATATACCGTAAAAACCAATTCGAATCGAATTAGTAAAGTTATTTAGCTGATTGTTTAATGCGTAAATGGTGGATCTAAAGTTGGTTTGGCAATTTCTTTAAATTTAATTCTACATGTTCATTTATAGCTTGTGTATCATTTGATGGGTTATTTTACGTTTAATGGAGAAACATAATTATTCAGAGGATTATTTTTTATTTTAATGGACTTTTAGATCTTGTTTCTAGGGCTTATCGCTTCGCTTACAAGTCTTTGAAAAAGACAAAATAGTTTATGGTATCGCCAAATAAATACTTCATATGTAACTTGAAATAGTCCCCGACAATAAATAAAATTGAAACTAATCGCCAGATTAAAAAATGCTCCGCTACGTACCTATAACGGAAAATTACCCCCCCCCCCACACACACACACACTTTTTTATTTTGAGAAATGCTAGATATTTAGAGCTGCTCCTAATGCTATACTATTAGAACAAGATTACAAAAATTTGTAAGCAGATCTTAGATTCCTGCGGATACTTGACGGTCTACTGTGTGTGTGTATTTTATTTTTCCAACAGAAAATTCATATCCTAATTTTCGCAAACTTGGCGTTCAAATTTCCTGCAAAGTTTCTAGTTCAAAACTCCTTTCTCATTCATGCTTAAAGTGTAGAAAATAGTTTTTTATGACGAATTCAATGTTTACAGGATTTTACATCGCTAAATATTTTAATTTTCTTAAAAGTACAGTAAATTTGCGATACTTCGAAGTCCGATAAAACGAATATTACTATAACTCGAAATTTTTATCAAGTCTTGACAACTTAGTCTTTAATTCCATTCTAATTATTCTGAATAACTCGAAGTTAACTTCTTTCAACTCGAAGTATTTTCCAAGATTACTCGAAATTATTTCGAAAGAACGAAAAAAAGAAAAAGAAAAAAAAAGTGACTATGGGAGAATAATTATTTCACCTTCACTTGCAATCCGAATTTGAAACGAATGAAGATGTGCACATTTCCTGAAGTAGAATCAGCTCTATTCAAGCGGTTCCAGCATGCTTTTGATTTTTTTCTATCAATACATTTGATTAAACTGTGCATATTGTGCTAAAAAATTTAAGTTCTGTAATTTTGTCTGTTATATGTACATATTAATTAAAGTATTCGATGGTTTTTAATATTAAAATATCAAGAACCAAAACTATCGTTAAGTCAAACTTTCGGTAAGTGGAAGTTTTCCGTCGGTCTTTTTACATTCGAGCTATCGCAAATCGAATGCATGTTTAAAAATATCATAGAAATGGCAAGTAAAAAAAAATCATATCATTGTTTTGCTTTTGCAAGGACAAAATAAATTTTGTACGGAACTCTCCCCTGCTAGGATTTTACAAAATATCAACAGTGTTGATATTTTGTAAAATAATCTGTTCCCCATTTTTTTTTTTTTTTTGAAATTAGTTTCACCAATTCATGTGTAGATATTTGAGGAGTTTCTTTCCCTATTGCATGTATTTGTTAAATGTTAAAAATAAATTTTAAAAAATAATAATAATTTGAATTTTGGCTGCTTGATGAGTTCGAATTAAGTTATTCACGACCATGAATTGCGATAGGATCCTACTCGTTGGGTTTCTTGTTTCTACAAATGGAATGAAATGGAAATGACCAAGAAATTTGCACCCTTCATAATATGACTGTTGATTTTTTAGAATAGGTAATACGAGGCCGTAAGAAAGATAAATATTTTATGGCCGAATCTGACCTTTATCATAAAAATTATTTACTGCGTGAACACTTTATAACAATTGAAAAATATATTGAAGTAATAGCACCTGGGATGCTATAGGTAAGGTGGGAGCCTGGGGGTGGGGATAGAACCTGAGCTAAAGTGAACGCTCTCCGGTCTGTGCGCCTTCCGATGTGTGTGTGTGTACACTCAAACCTGTTCTTGTGCGGACTTTTTTTTGTCTAGTTTATAAAAATTATTTATAAAACGAGCGAAAATTATTTATCAAACGAGTGCTTGGTAGTATCATCAAGGGTCGACAGGGGCATCCGATGGGAAGTCACTGTGACTTTCCAAAAATTTCTTAATTCGGGAAATTTTTCGGGAGTCGGCAAAATTATCATCGCTTGGTTTATTTTGATTTCGTTTAAGTATAATATTTTGGGTATTTTCTACGTGAGACTTTTTTTATGCAGTCCCTATCCACCGCATAAAAAAATATTTTTTAACTCAGTTGCGAAAACTTTTTAAAGCTACTGGTGAAGTTTCAAGCATTTTTTTACACGATTTTTTTACGCGGTCCCTATTCACCGCATAAAAAGAGGATTGGGTGTATATATATACATTTTTTAATGCTCAAAGCGTGTGAAGCAACAGGGTCGTTTCCGAAATTTTAAGGGTTTTTTTTTTTTTTTTTTTGAAAGAACATTTTTAAAATCAAAGGATCTGATCATTTTTTAAAATAACTTGACTAAGTTTGATATTAAAAAAAAAAAATGCATTAATCGGTGCGCTTTCATTGTTTACGCTTCTGCCGATGACATCACAAATGATGAAATGCCATTCACTGATGCCACTCACAGAGCACAATATTCAATTAGTTTCTTTACTCACAAGTGTTGGCAACTATATGATTGATAGTAAGCGTAGAGTGCAATATGTAATTCGCTTCTTGATCATCATAACGTAGAAACGCGGTAGACAGATGCGCCAAAGTACATCATTTGTGACGTCATAAAGACCACGCCTTATTTTCAAAATCGGACATTTAAAAAAATTAATTAAAAACTAAGCTTCGGGAAAATGAAAGTTTTTTCTAGCTCCATGTTATTTTTATTTATTTTTTGATTATGCTATGAATTTCCTTTTGTAAGAAAAAAAAACTGCACTTTTTCGAAATAGCTCTTGTGCACTAAGCGTTTGTGCATCTCTATGCGTATTGTGCACTAATATACTACTAAAATCTACACTAAAGTTATTATAACATGAGATGTGCTAAAAATGGAAGGGGAAATAGATAAATGACATTATTTTGGTGTCCGTGCAATATTGGTGCGAGAACCACGGACCCGTCGTAGAACCATGTATTAGTCACACTCTGATTTTAAATGTTTTTAAAATTATGTTAATGGTTCATTTTCTTAAATTGCCATCATATTTTTAACTTTTCTATTGTTCTTCTTCATTTGAAAAAGAATATTCCTTACCAGACCTGTCAAGTGGGGATATCACGGTGGGGAGGAGGCAATCATGACACCCCTAAATTTTACAAACATACTAAAATTAGGCACTTTGCTCGTATTTTGTTATTTTTTCCCCTACACAAAACCTTTGCCCCCCTCCCCCCCCCCGCGATTTTTTAAATGTCGGGCCTGTTCGTACGTTTTTAATTAGATTCTGTTCGTTGTAAAATATACACTACATTACGAGCGAAAAGAATGGCAATTGTTAACGTAAATTCCTATACCCCCCCCCCCCCTCTAATCCCCATCAGGGTCAAAAGGGGCAATGAATGACCCTCTCAAGTTTTGAAAAATGAATGTATTTACAGATTGCGGAGCGTGTTTTTTTTTTTTTTTTTTTTTTTGAGCAATCATGATTTCTTATTGCTTTCATTTGACTGTTTTTGAGGTCCTTTGATTTTTCCCATCGCCACCCTCTGCACCATCACCGTGGACAAGCGGGCTCCTCACGCTGCTGCTCCTATAGCGAAAGCCGTCTCCAGGTAGCATCCATGTCCTACACACACGCGCATACATACACAACTACACACACACACACACAAACACATACACACACAAACACATACAAACACATACGCATACATACAGACACCTACACATACACACACAAAAACATACACACACATACACGCAACTACCCCCACATTCATGCCTGCACACAGACACAAACACACATGCCTACACACACATACATATAGCCCTACACACAATACACATACCCCTACACACAACACACATACCCCCCACACAAACACACACGCCTACATACATACACTCCTGATTGCGAAAAACATAATTTGAATTCAAGATGTCAAAATTCAAATTAATTTTTTTTTTCGATGTAGTTTATTGAGCAGAAAAAATTTACATGTAAATGAGCATGTAAAATTAGAAATGATGGCTGCCTGCCATAGATCATCAATCTTAGAACTGTTGTATCCAAAAAGGAAACCCCAGGGGATTTTCAATAAAAAATTAGAAAATTATTTGCAAAGCTTTCAAAAAAAAAAAAAGTTTGAAAAAATATATTAAGAATTACGCATTAATCATTAAAAAAAATCATATGTTTTCTGTGTTTGGTTAACATTTTTTATTACGCGTAATTTTTGATATGATATTAAAATAACAATAAGAAATGCTCTTCACCTTTGTAATACAATGTTTATTCAGCACTTTTTCTCTTCATTCCTTCTTTTGAAATTAAAATTTTCGTCAAATGACGTACGCCCGATAATAAGTCGAGAAATCACGTATTCACAGATGCCATGCCAAAGCGCCAACGCTCACAATCACGCCAAGTGGAAACAAAAACAGGGGTAGCCAGTGGCGCCCTCTTTGTTGCCATGAGTTTCAGCGATTGCCACGGCCGTTAAGTATTCAGTGGGGCCATGGTTGTATTTCGATGTGAATACTTGTGTAACCGTTGAGTTTACGCTGTTGATTGATATTTGCTTAATTGCTGATGATTAATTTAGCAGTTGTTAACGATCTTTCCTCTACATAGTGTAAATAAATCACCTGTGTGTTCTCAAGAACTGTCTTCATTTTAAGAAAGTTGAAGTCGCACTGGAACCGTTAAAATACTTAATATTAAATCTAATATTATTTTTCGTTTAATTTTAGAAATTAAATCTTCAAAGATTTCAAAACTGACTCCCACCTGCGCCATCTACTGAAGGATTCTTTAATTAACTTAGAAATGAGGAGAGTATTATTGCATCTTCTAAATGGTAAGTTTCATTCTTCCTACTCACTAGTGTATGACATTTCCACCAAACCATAATTCAAAAAGTGTACCATATTTTATAATTGCATTGTTTTCAAAAGGTCTAATTTATTTTCTTTGAAAATTTCGTGTTTTTTATTTTGTAGCCCAAATGAATTCAGATTTTTCAAAATTCATTAGTCACGCAAATAAAGTTTTGAAATAGCGATAGTGAAAAAACATAAGTTGCGTATAAATGGAAATGTTATCTTTCATGTTTCAATACAAAGTGGATTGTTGAACTTAAGTCAATCCACCCCAGATTCAAAAGATGGATAGGCTTGATCATTTTTGCTTTTTTACTTTTACAAAAAAGGAAGTATTGTATTTGCAAAAAAAATTTCACTCAAAAATCGGCCTAAATTTCGAATTTTTCTCGACCCCGAATGAATGTTGAGTTTTTTTCTGACCCGACCACACGTAAATATATGCCTAGGAACGTACAGACACCCCAAACATTCATTTTGACGACCCCCGAGTTAATTACATCGAATTCTCACGCGACGTGCGTATGTGTGTATGTATCTCACATAACTCAAAAACGGTATGTCCTAGAAAGTTGAAATTCGATACGTAGATTCCTAGTGGAGTCTAGTTGTGCACCTTCCGTTTTGGTTGAATTCGGATGTTCCTAAGGGGGTCTTTTGCCCCTTTTTTGGGGGAAATCATTGTTTATTTCGATGTAAACTCAAGTGGTGTTATAATTTGTCGGACACTTGGCGATATATACCCAGTCTTTTGGTCGCCAAGCTTTGTTGCCAACTTGGCGACAAATTTGGCGATTTTATTTTTAATTTGGTTTTAATTTGGCCACTGTTGGTGATATTTAGAGAGTAAACAATTGAATCACTTTAGAATTGCCAATAATTTGGAAATGATATTAAATTGGAGTAAAGGGAAGTCATGTGATGCACACATCAGCTCGTTTTGAAACCGTCAAATGGAGTGAGTTTGTGCCACTTTTTTGGGTACTTTTTCATTCATTTTAAAGAGTATACACAACATTATTTTGCCAACTTCGCTTAAAAGAACAGCAAGGTTTTAACTTTCATCACAATGTTCAGTTTTGTCGCATTTCACCTTACCCGTATCCTCCCTTTGTAACACGTCGCTTTATCTTTCATAAACATAGCTTTATAAAAATGCCTGTCACACTTCTTGTAACCTCCCTTCCCCCCTTGTTACACACTCACAAATTCACAAACCCCTCTCCCTCTCAAAGCTTGGCACTATTTGCAAACAGCACATCTGACATCTTGTATAAAAACTAATGTGTCTCAATCTCATACTAACAGGGGTTGGTTTGGGCTTAGTGAACACTTCAACTAAAAAATACTTTATTCATGGCAAAATTTGGCAACAAGATTGGAAAATAGCTTTTCTTCAAAAGTAAATATTCATTTAGCCTGCTTTTAGTTTTGGATACAAATTCTGCATCTTCAAGGACAATGTAATTCTATGAGTGCCATACCTGTAACAAAAAGTAATCTTGATTAACTATTTAAGTGACAACAATATTTTTTTTTATCGTAAACCTACCGTGATGGCGAGAATAAGCTAAATGGTTCTTTCAATACTCATTAAGAGGACACATTTTGTCGTCATGGTTCCAAATCATTTGTGTTCATTCAAGGGTTAACATAAGCAGATTTTACTATTTAAAAGATGGTGTCAAATTACGACCACCGCGAACGGACCACCCCTAGGCGGTGGCGCTTATGCCCTACACACACACACACACACACACACATATACACGCACGACTACACACACAAGACCCACCAAGTTGGGTACTACATCAGCTTCATGAATCTTTTTTCCTGGATCTTGCTTTAGGCCTTTTTAAAAGTTTGATTTGAGTATTTCATTCAAGGCCACTTCTATGCTTTCGAACATACTCCTTTACAACAATGGAATTAGGTAATGTCCCTATTTTAAATTAAAACAAAAAAAAAAAAATAAATAAATAAAATAAAATTAATAAACGAATAAATAAATTCGTACCATATTAGCAAATAGCTGGAAAGTTTTAAGAATGTAAAGTAATTTAGTTGTATACTAATAGCTATTTTACATCACTAAAGTGTTTCGCAGTCAAGGATATAGTAGTGACAGACAGAAAACAACACTGAAGTTCAGATGACAAAATATAACGATACAAATCATGGGATACGAGTGTGAGAGAAGCAATTGGCACAAAGTCACCTTTTGAACGTTCGATCAAAAGATAACACATGAACTCATCGTAAGTTTCAAGAGTACTAAGTTTGATGTGAAAATTTCAACTAAATGTGCTATAAATAATTCTTACTTGATTCGTATTAAAGTGAAACCGCTTCCTGTGTGCGAATAAAAGTTAAACACAGCTCGTGAAATTTTACCTCAGTGCCACTGTGAATGAAAAACTATACCTATACAAAGAGGTTGAAGATTAAGTTAAGCATGAGATAAAGCAGAGTGCAGCACGTTTCTTGCGCTCTATCTCATGCGCATTCAAAAATATGATTTGGCACAATCTAATTCCTGCTGTTATAAAGTCACCCCTTTAAACGATACTCCCAAACCTAGTAGTCACGTATGAAGGGTGTTTAAAGCTTTTAGTTATTTTATCTCTTAAACGAGCTGATGTGTGCATCACATGAACTCATTTTACTCCAATTTTAATGTCATTTTCCCATTATTGGCAATTTTAATGTGATTCAATAGTTTACTTTCTAAATATCACCACCAGTAGCCAAATTGAAACTGGATAAGAAAAAAAAATCGCGAAATTTGTCACCAAGTTGGCGACTAAACTTGGCGACCAAAAAACTGGCGATATATCACCAAGTGTCCTCCAAATTATACCACCACTTGAGTATACATCGAAACTAACTGATTTTCCCACAAATAGGAGCAAAAGACCCGTTCAGATACACCCGAACGCAACCAAAAGGGGAGGTGCACAACTAGATCCCACTAGGAGTCTACGTACCAAATTTCAACTTTCTAAGACATACCGTTCTTGAGTTATGCGACATACATCCGCACATACATACATCTGCACATACATACATACGTACATATGGACGTCACGAGAAAAGTCGTTGTAATTAACTCGGGGAATGTCAAAATGGGTATTTAAGGTGTTTATACGTTCTTAGGCACTTATCCGCGTGTGGTCGGGTTGAAAAAAAAACTCAACATTAATTCGAAGGTGAGCAAAATGGAAATTAAGGTCGAATTTTGAGTGATATTATTCTCGCGAATACAATACTTCATTTTTTTTTTTTTTTTTGTAAAAGGAAGTAAAAACAAAGAGCATGAACTTCTAATTCAAAAACTTTATTAAAGATCATCTTAGATATTTTTATGAAAAATAAAAATCATTTATTTCATTTTTAGTTGCAAAAGTTACAAATGTAGCAAACTTTATTTTTTCCATCGCACACACTCGGATGCCCAGAGTTGCAGCTGAGAATCCACACTTCTCATGTAATGTCATCTGAAAAGAATATGTCGTGAAATATGCATACTAATTTGTCATCATCAGATCTGTCGTTGAGATTTCCTTTTTGACTTGTTGATTGACTTAGAGGTTTTCGATGTTTTCTCTTTTCACGGGCAATTGATTTCCCCGCTCCCAATTTTCCGACTGCACTATTAAAAATTCAGGAAGATTTTCTGGTAATTGTTACTGTAAAATGGCGGATTTACAGCATCGCTGATTTTTACGGTAATTTATACCGGAGAAATAAGCGATCCCAGCTCCAATTGGTTGCTGTTGCCTACCGAGGAAACCGTATAAGTTTACAGCAATATTTGATTTTTACGGTAATATTTACTGGCAACATTGATGCTAGTAACAATTACCGTAAATTTTCCGTAAAATGTTTAACAGTGTGTTGTTCAATGCACGCTCCACAGTTTTAGTCTTCGTAAGGTGATCCAATGATGATGCAAGTCTTGGCACTCTTGCTGCCACGATTTTTTTTTCTTTGCAATAGTAGGGATCTTAAGTAAATATATTAAGTCAAAACTTTCACTTTCCATTTTTAGACCACTCAGTGCTTTAAATTTATGGTTTACTAAACCATTACTAAACAAACAAATATTTCAAATCAAGTACACTGAAAGAAAGCCCATATAATCTACTTTGTTTTAATATTAAAACCACTTACTTCACTATATAAATAAGAAAGATATAAATTAACTTGTACAAACTTCGAAATTTTTGAATTCTTCAAACGTGTTTCTTATAAAACAATTCCTTACAAAGCACGTGCTTTTGCTATTAAGGTCATACTACGCTTTTGCCTCTTCCTATTGATTCATTCGGTACAATTTTTGAAACTGCGCACAACCCCCTTCCCTCATTTTCAGCTGGTGGCCCGTATTTAGACCACTTCCTTTACTATTGACTTTTGGCTTTATAGAATTGACGAAGAGTCGTCTTTTTAGTAAAAAATGGGAGAATTTAGACCTTTATATTCTGGCTCGAGGGATAAAACCAGTTCAGACGCGTCGAAAAAAAATTTATGCCACAAATGTTGGTAAAACTATTCACGAATACATAGCTGCCAACTTTCACGATTTAACCGTACAATGCAAGAGTTTCGGACGTTTTGTACAATTGTACGGTCTTATGACAGTGTTGTACGAGAACTGCGCACTTCTTTATCGGATAACAGCATGGAGAACATTTTAATCTATGAGAAAAACTATTGTTTCGAACAAGTTTGTAATCGACATTTTTTTAAAGCTGTGAAGTCAGCTACTTTTCACAAAGTTTAAGATCAAAGAAATAAAAGTTTATTTATTTACTTATTTTAAATTTATTTATTTTTTTTCTTGTAAAAGCACCGATCAAGTAAAGCTAAGGATTTGAAAATATTATAATAGTACTTTAAATTTTAATACTTTGCTTTATATGGTCGAAAAAGCGTAGAAATATTGTCACTGCGTACATTGTAAGATTTTTTAAGTTGGCATGTTGGCAGCTATGAGAATATGTTGCCAAAATTTTAGTGAAAACATTTCGATTAGTTTCGATGCTATGAGCACTTAAGTGACTGGAGATTCGATCATGTCTACAGGAGGTTTTTTTTAAACGCGTTTTTCTCTAAACAACTTTTTTTCAGCTAGTGGGTATTCTAGGTGAAAGAATTATTGATCTATCATTCGGAAAATATTTGTGAATATTCTTGTTCAATTATAATCTATATGAATCTAGTTCGGGGATGATATACTAATAGAAATAATGGACGCCCGTATGCAAAATTTGAAGAAGGGGGGGGGGAGGGGTTAGATATTTTCTCCATCGTTTAGCAGGATATTTTTATCATAGAAACCAATTTCAGAACTGATTAGAGTTATTAAATGCTTTTACATTATTTTAAAAAAAAAGCGAGTAAAAGCAAGGTGGTTCTAACTTCTAGGAGGAAGGGGGGGGGGCCTTGAGCCCATACTTGCTCCCCCACCCCCAAATGACCACTCATAATATTTTTTCAATGCAGGAAATGTTTAAAAAAATAATAGAAAACATAACATTGTTATAAAACACCTCAAAAACATGCGATTTTAAATTTTTTTTATCACAATTAGGATTATATTCTTGAAAAATATGCTGTTAACGAGAAAAAAAAATGTTATGATTACAGATATAAATTGTAGCTTTTCGTAATACCCACCAGCAACCAGCTCTAATAGTGATTGTTCATGGACAGCGGCATCTTCTCTACTATTTCTGGTGGAAAGGACTTGAAAGAAATTACAAAGTGTACTCAAAGAAATAAATAAAATATTCTCCAATATTAAACAAATTATAATTATTCCTGTTCTCCCCCATGCTTAATTATCCACCTGCAGCTTTAAGATTTAAAGTAACGGCTGCTGGCCAAAGTTTGAAGTCAAATATCAAACTCTTACTAATTTCAGTGGTTGATAACTCTCTAAAGGGACAAAATCAATAATGAAATATCGGGAAAATGAACCACTGGAACCACACCAATAAGAAAATCTAACTGTAATTGCCTGTTTTTGAAGCCTTTGCAATTTACAGCTCTTCGAGTATCCAAAGCATGATAAAAATGAGTTTTACACCCCTATAAATAAGGGATGGACTTAGAATAAAAATGTCTTTGCAATTTTTACTGTACTGTTCAAATACTATGCATTTTGCTTGAATTGTTTTGTTTCTCACTTCTTGGAAAAAAGGTTTTTTTTTTTTTTTGATTGTGCAATTTTGTTAACACACATTAAAACAGGACGGAAAAAGTATTAAAAAAGAAACTCATTGCACATTCTTAGATTGTGCAGAGCGGTCAGGAAGTGGACATGCTCTGCCTTTATTTTCAACTTCAAGTTTGTTATGGTGGAGTGTTTGCTATGCCTAATTACCTCAACGTTTGAAGAATCATAGACATCGGCAGAACACTATCCATGTCCTAACACAGCTCAGTTCTGCGGCAGGTTGACACAGATGTAATGCGAAAAATCTTCTTCCCTGAACTGCGATGCTCCTCAAAACATCTGCGAGAACATAACGCAGAATTCAGCCGTATTGCGACATGGATGGTGTTCTACCGATGTTTATGACTCTTAGGGCTTTTAAGTAAGTGTGTATCACAAGCTTTCAGCCATAACTAACATAAAATAAGACACTAAAGTTGTTAGAGTTGCATGAAAAAACTGTCCTACAATCCAGAGCCTCTTAACATTAAAATTATATGGCATAAGTTCGGGTCTCTGAGGGAGGGGGGGGGGGGGCGTTATATCCGGAGTTTCGTGAAATCCGGGTGTCGCGTTAATGAGGTTTGACTCTATACCATTTTAATAAATTGAAAATTAATTTCTTTAGGTGTTTCTGTTGTTGATGGTCGTTGGGAAAAAAAAACATGTTTTTCTTCAAATTGCAATCAACCTTAATTATGCACACAAAATGTTTATTTTGATGGTGTTACTATATTTTGTGTTCAGGGATTCTTTGTTGGACGGCGATCCCCACACATCTCCCGCCAAAACCGGAAAGGGGGAGGAGTTCAATTCTAATCATCATTCTAACTCATCATTTAGTTGGCACTGTTACTTACTATGGGAAGCATTATTCAACGTTTTTCTTTCCCAACGAGCTGAGAGTCTGGATATATTTTGATGATGCTGCTGTGAGAGAGGCATGAAAAATTACCATTGAGGGACTAGTTTTTTTTGAGCAATCACGATTGCTTATTGCTTTCACTTGACTGTTTTTGGCGTCCTGTCATTCTATTTTCCCGCCGCCACCCTCCGCACCATCACCGTCGACCGGCTCCTCACGATGCTGCTCCTATAGCAAAAGCCGTCTCTAGGTTTCGTCAATATCCTACACTTACACACATACATGCACGAACCTACACACAAAAACATATATACACCTACACACATACATACACCTACACAAATACACATACACTTACACAGATACACAAACACATACACACACAAACACACACACCTACACACTCACATACACACCACTACCTACACACTCATGCCTGCACACAAACACAAACACACATACCCCCACACACAAACACACACGCCTACATATACACACTCACTCGTGATTGCGAAAAACATAATTTGAGTTCAAGATGACAAAATACAAATTAATTATTTTCATTTTTTTATTTATTATATTTCACACTACTCATTCTCTGAAAACCTTAGTGAAAAACAATTCATCCTAATACATTTGTTACCATTCAGAAAGCCGTCTCCAGGTTGCATCCATGTCCTATACACACGCGCATACATACACACATGCGCACACACACACATATACACATACACACACAAACACATACACACAACTATCCACACATTCATGCCTGCACACAGACACAAACATATGCCTACACACACATACACATACCCCCCCACACACACAGACACAAACATGCATGCCTACACACATACCCCCTACACACAAACACACATACCCCTACACACACACACATGCCCCCACACACAAACACACATACCCCACACACAAACACACATACCCCCACACATAAACACACTCGTGATTGCGAAAAGTATAATTTGAATTCAAGGTGTCAAAATTCAGATTAATTTCTTTTTTTTTTTTTATTGTTACTTCCTTTAACAAAAAAGGAAGTATTGTATTCGCAAAAAAAATTTCAGTCAAAAATCGACCTTAATTTTCATTTTGCTCACCCCCGAATGAACGAGGAGTTTTTTTTTGACTCGACCACACATAGATAAGTGCCTAAGAACGTATAGGCACGCGAAATATCCATTTTGACGATTCCCGAGTTAATTACAACGAGTTTTCTCTTGATGCGCTTATGTATGTCGCATAACTCAAGAACGGAATGTCCTAGAAAGTTAAAATTTGGTACGTAGATTCCTAGTGGGGTCTACTTCTACACCTCCCCTTTTGGTTGCATTCGGGTGTTTCTAAAGGGGTCTTTCTCCCCTTTTTGTGGGAAATCATTGTCAATTTCGATGTTAACTCAAGTGGTGTTATAATTTGGTGGACACATGGCGATATATGGCTAGTCTTTTGGTCGCCAAATTTTTGTCGCCAACATGGCGACAAATTTGGCGATTTTTTAAAATTCGGTTTTAATTTGGCCACTTTTCTTTGACATTTAGAGAGTAAGCTGTTGAAACACATTAAAAGTGCCAATAATAGGGAAATGTCATTAAATTGGAGTAAAAGGAAGTCATGTGATGCACACATCAGCTCGTTGTGTTTTAGTTTTGCAATTTGCTTGAATAACCTGCAATTTGTGCTTTTCAACCTTTATTATTTCTTATTTTACGTTTCAGCACAACGGTATTTATTTAAACTATTTGTGGCTTATACGGGAATTATTTTGAAACTTATTTTAAATTCAACACAAAATAAGACACCAAAGTTGATGGAGTTGCCTCAACTCGTAAAGTCCGGAGCCACTTAATCATAAAATTATATGGCATAAGTTCGGGTCTTTAGGGGGGGGGGGCGACGTGACAGCCGGAGTTTCGTGAAATCTGAGTGTCGCTATAACGAGACTTGAATATATATCATTTAATTAATGTGAAAATATTATTTTTTTAGGTGTTTCATTCTGTTGATAGTCATTCTCATCATCAACTATTTGGCATTATAATTACTATGGAAAGCATTATTCAGCGTTCATCTTTCCCTACCAGCTGAGAGTCTGGATCTATTTTGATGATGCTGCTTTAAGCGAGGTATGAAAAATTATCATTTGGGGAATAGCTGTTTTTCTTCTACTTTTGTGTTGCAAGTTGCTTTGATAATCTGCGATTTGTGCTTTTTGACGATTGTTATATCTTATTTTACTTTTCAGCATAAAGATATTTAACTTATTTGTGGCTTAAACGGGCCTTACGTTTGAATTATTTTGTTTTCGTTTTCGTTTTTTGAATTGTGGTTGCGTTGTCTTTTGATTGTGACTATTCTCTTCATGTTTCTTATTTACTTTCTTAATGTTTTTCACTGTTTATCTTCATTTGTTTTGGTTTTTATTTTGTCTCAAATCAGTAGGTTTTGAAATCTTCCCATTAAGTTGCTTCGTTTTTTGAACCATTTAAAATTTCTCCACAAAAGTTGGAGCAAGAAAATTATTCTGAATGTTATATCTTTGAGTTGCAGTTTACCACGTTCTGTCAACATTGTCAAAGTAATCTTTCGGTTGGAATTGACTTTCCTAATTTCTTGGATCTAAGCTCTTAGTAAACTTTTATCGTGTATTGAACGTGAACATTATGATATACATCATTTTGTCTCAAATTCTATTTCCGACTTTCATATTATTAACAAATTCTTGCTCTGATAAACATCATAGTGTTTGAAAAAAGAAATTGGCTAAGCTCTGTAAAAACTTAGAAGTGATTACTCTTGATAAAATACCCGCCCGTTGTGAATAAGAATGTTGTGGTTAATCGGTCTAACGTTTCATTAAGTAACTATAAAATTGAGGCACTAAAATGTAATGATAATTTTACTGTGACCGTTAAACCTTCTTTTTCCTATTGACAAAGCTTTTAAGAGTCATGTTTTTTAAGCTGGGCAAAAAGAATGGAGGCCTGATAGTTGACACCTTCAATTTTCCTGAAATATTCAGGATATTTTAATTGTATGGTAAAAAAAAAAAAAAAGCTTCTTTCCTGTCTAATTTGATTTGTTGGCCCTCGAATGGAGGTTAAAGTTTAAGGTTGTGCGTAAAAAGAGCTAAATATGATTGCTTTGCTTCAAAAGTAATGAGTGAACCAAGCCACCGTTTTTAAATAAGGATACTACTTGATACTAGGTACATGCTAGCAAATATTTTGGGGGCTCACTCATGGCTTTGAGGGCAGAGGCCAATTGAAACTGCAACATTTTTTTACCTTTTTTGCTTATTTTAGGCCCAGATATCTGCTAAAGCCGAGAGTAACAATCGGAAATAAGCATATGATTAATTACTCATTACAGTATAGTACTATGAAAAATATAAAATAGCTTTCGTTTCTCTTGACTTTAGTAGATAAACGGTCTCAAAGCTTATGATTTTTTAAAAATGCCCAAGTTTAGAGGTCAATAACTTTGATCGCGACGAGTCAACAACTTTGGACACAGCTGTAGTTATAGTCTGAGTGGTGTAGTTTACGATCCAGATTAGAAACCCATGGCAACTAATGAACTTTTTTAATTACGTGGTCTCAAAGTTGATAATTTGAAACAAAAAGAATCAGTTTTAGGTCACTCTAAAGCGCCTGAGTCAATAACTTTGAGCACGGGCTGTAATTATGCTCTACGTTGTCATAAAACCATGAGATCTAATCATCTTATTTAATTAAAGCTTAAAAATGATTTCAGTATAAAAGAGCGTTTTTTTACGAGTTTATATGCGTGCTACTCAAAATCTTATGACCTCAAACTCACATAAATATTAAAACGAATCAACAACCTAATGTACTTTAAGCTCCCAAAATTTCATGCTTCCAGTGTTATAAAATTTTCTTTAACTTTGACCACAACGTGGCTATTCTTCTCACAAAGCTGATCCGCCATTTTGGAGAGTTATATTTTGGAGATCCTAGATACTCAGAATTTGGATCTCGAAACCTGAAAATGTACGTAGGTTAGTTTCAAAGACATCTCTATAAAACTTCATCCCATTCGTTGATGATCGAGCAGGGACAATTTGAGAAATTTAGGTCAGTTGCGTGGAATCACCGACATAACATTGTGACAATTCACATGCATCTTCTGTCATTTTTGACTTTATAATGATTATAAATTAATGCTATATTTTAGGAAGAGGATTGCAATTGGGTAAGAGATTCAGTTAATAATTACAGAAGAATGTGCATATAGGGAAAAGACCCCAGTAATTGGCACTTTAAGAGTTTGCCCTTAAACTTACTTCTGTTTTCAATACTTAGAAAAAAAAATACTCTCTTGCAAATATTTTTGTATCAAAGAGTGCACATCTGTGTATCTATTTGGTTCACTAAAATCAAAAATATTTGAATCGATACTTTTATAAAAAATATGCATATAAAAAGTTACCAAAATCACCAGTAATTGGCACCTGATACCCCAGTGTATGACACCTTGTGATCCAGTAATTGGCACACGTTAATAGAACTGGAAAATCACTTGATTTTTTACTTTCAAATTGCATACAAATTTTATCATCATAGGTAACATGAGAAATGTTAATGTAAAGTAGGTAATCTTCTTTACTAATAATAAAGCTGAAAGTCTCTCTGTCCGGAGGATGTCTGGATGTCTGTAGGATGTCTGTGACGCGCATAGCGCCTAAACCGTTCTTCCGATTTTCATGAAATTTGGCACAAAGTTAGTTTGTAGCATGGGGGTGTGCACCTCGAAGCGATTTTTCGAAAATTCGATGTGGTTCTTTTTCTATTACAATTTTAAGAAAGCAAATATCATAAGATGGACGAGTAAATTACGAAATTATCATAACGTGGAACCGTAACATGGACCCAAGCCAATTGGCGAGATACGAAATTATCATAACGTGGAACCGTAACATGGGTACGAGCCAACTACCGAGAAAATTCACCATACATTATTTGTAAATATACAGGCGAACCAAAAGACCTTTTATTTTTTTCTATTACGGGCAAAGCGGTGCGGGTACCACTTAGTTACTAATAATAAAGCAGAAAGTCTCTCTGTCGGGATCTCTGTCCGTCAGGATCTCTGTCTGTCCGGATCTCTGTCTGTCAGGATCTCTGTGACGCGCCTAGACTGTTCGGCTGATTTTCATGAAATTTGGCACAAAGTTAGTTAGTAGCATAGGGGTGTGCACCTCGAAGCGATTTTGCAAAAATTCGATGAGGTTCTTCTTCCATTCCAATTTTAAGCCCATTTTTCATATAAATTTGATAATATGGGGAAGAATGTGTTAATCTTTCTTCTTTATCTTTACTTATAATAAACCTGGAAGTTTCTCTGTCTGGATCTCTCTCTGTCGGAACTCTCTCTGTCCGGATTTCTGTCTGTCTGTAGTATCTCTCTGACGCGCATAGCGCTTAGACAGTTCGGCCGATTTTCATGAAATTTGGCACAGAATTAGTTTATAGCATGGGGGTGTGCACCTCGAAGCGATTTTTCGAAAATTCGATTTGTTATTTTTCTATTCCAATTTTAAGCCCACTTTTCATATAAATTTGATAATATGGGGGAAGAATTTGTTTTTTTTATCTTTATCTTTACTAATAATAAAGCTGAAAGTCTCCCTGTATGGATCTATGAAGCGCATAGCGCCTAGACCGCTCCTCCGATTTTCATGAATTTTGGCACAAAATTAGTTTGTAGCATGGGGGTGTGCACCTCGAAGCGATTTTTCGAAAATTCTATGTCGTTCTTTTTCTATTCCAATTTTAAGAACAAAATTATCATAAGATGGACGAGTATATTACGAAATTATCATAACGTGGAACCGTGACATGGGCACAAGCCAATTGGCAAGATACGAAATTGTCATAACGTGGAACCGTAACATGGGTACAGGGCAATTGGAGAGAAAATTCGCCACACAGGCGAACCAAAAGACCTTTTAATTTTTCTATTACTGGCAAAGCCGTGCCGGTACCACTAGTTTTGTATAAATTAATGCTAAATCACTCTTCTTCATGTTAGAGAAGTTTTTTAGAGAAATAAAAACATAAATTTGGAATGTTCCATGGAAAAGATATTGAAATTAATGCTGTTTCATCCTTCGGTTTACAGTTTTGATTTTACCTAGCTACGAATGCTACCAAGTTAGGCTTGCCCCAAGTATAGTTAAAAACTCATATAGCATATTTTTTTGCATAAATTTTCCTCTTTTATTTATCGAATGCAACAAGTCGGTTTTCTTTCTCTTGAAAAACCACATACTGCAGGCGGCATTGAGATACCGTAGGTGGCAAACGGGGGTTAGCGAGCGAATCGAGAAGAGGACGGAGTCCCCAATATAAAATTAATTATTGACTAACTTTCATTTGGATTTTTTTCTGGTGAAAGTCACTCCAGTTGACAAAAAGCCGTAACTTCAAAAATTGATGCTTTTTTTGACAATTACTTTACAAAAACTACCGATTTCAATTTCCGCTTTATCATATTCATAATCTACGCAAAAAACTGAAGATAATGACACCTCACGCAGTTTTATCGCGGAAATGACGCTATTTCCCCAGTACTTGGCACACATGCCAATTACTGGGGACTTGCAAAATTGAAGCACCAGTAAATGGCACCCATCATTATTTTAAAATTCCAAATAGGGACGAAAATATACTTCTACACAATTACAGTAACACCTTTCAACTAAACAAAACTTTTGGCAAAGAAAATTTAAAATATATTTTAAGTCAGATTTTAATGGATTTATGTGCATGCTTCCCTTAAGCCAGAGAAGAAGCTTTTGCAACAAAAATGGCTGATTTGACAAAAGCCACAATTGTTTCGCTTTCCTACATACTGCTGCCACTTAGTAACATGAATTGAAGTGTTAATTTTTAAAATTAATGTACATTTGTACATTCAGTTGGTATATAACCTTCTTTTTAAAAAAAAATTGGATACGAGTCTTTTTTTAGGACTTTTTTGTTGGAAGTGCCAATTACTGGGGATGTTACCCTACACTACTTAGAAATAAACTTTTATAAATAAACAAATTCATTAAATAAGTAAAAATAGAAATTTTTCGTAAAAAAAATGTTTGTTAGACAATAAAAAAGATGCGGGTGAAATGTGCATAATGATTATATCAGAGTGATTTCACCTCAACTGACATGATTTTTCAAACTGTCCCCGGATCGTCCCCGAAAGGGATGAAATTTCATTGAGAAGTAGAGATTTCTGTGAAACTAGCTTGATGCTAATTTTCAGTTTCCAAGAGCCAAATCCTGAGGATCTAGGATCTTCAAAATATAGTACTCCAAAATGGCTGATCAGATTTGTGAGAAGAATTGCCATGTTGTGGTCAAGGTTACAGAAAATTTTACAACACAGGAAGCATGAAATTTCGGAGCTTAAAGAACATTAGGCTGTTGATTCGTTATAGTATTTATGCGAGTTTTAGCTCATAAGATTTTGAGTAGCACGCATATAAACTCGTGGAAAAACGCTCTTTTATACTGAATTCATCATTTTTGAGACCGTTTTATTAAGTTAGATGATTAGATCTCATGGTTTTCTGACATGAGTCTAAAACTTTACCACGTAGAGCATAACTACAGCGTTTGTTCAAAGTTATTGACTCAGGCGTTTTAGAGTAATTGACCTAAAACTGATTCTTGTTGTTTCAAATTATCAACTTTGAGACCGCTTACTTTAAAAAGTTGATTAGTTGCCATGGGTTTCAAACTTGGACCTTAAACTACACCACTCGGACTATAACTATCGCTGCATCCCAAAGTTGTTTTCCCGTCACGATCAAAGTTATTGACCTTTAAACTTGGGCATTAAAAAAAAAAACCTTGACTTTGAGACCATTTATATACTTAAGCAAAGATAAACGAAAACTATTTTATATTTTTCTTAGTACTATTCTGTAGTGAGTAGTTAATCATATACTTATTTCCGAGGGTTACTCATGGCTTTAGCAGATAGTCGGGCCTAAACAAGGCAAAAATTTTTTTTTTAAGTAGCAGTTTCAATTGACCTTTGCCCTCAAAGCCATGAGTGAGCCACCAAAATGTTTAGGCTAGCAGGTACCTAGTATCAAGTAGTATCCACATTTAAAAGAATTGGTTTGGTTCACTGATTGTTTTTGAAGTAAAGCAATCATATATTTAGCTCTGTTTTTTTCCCACGACCTTAAACTTTGACCCCTACTCAAGGACAAACAAATCAGTTTTTTAGAAAAAGAAACTTCACTTATTCTTATCATAGTACCACTAATAAATCCTGAATTTTTTACGAAAATTAAAGACATCAACTATCAAAAGTGTCCAGCTTAAAAAAAAAAGACTCTTAAATTTAGTGACTTAACTTCCTCTGAAAAAGATTCGATTCGGCATCTTATAGCTTCTAATATTGACTTTAACTCGAAAATGTCTAAATCTGTTTTTGCTTATACTGTTAGCCGTTGTGTAAAGGATTTTGTTTCTAATTCTGATCTGGTTGTTGCAAAGCTGACAAGAGTGGCCAAATTGTTCTTGACAAAACATCTTATATTGATAAACTAATAATTTGATTTCTTCTGGTTCATATGTAGAAATTTCTAAAGATCCTACTGATAAGGAGTTAAAAACTATTTCTTCTGCTATCAAGTCTGTTCACTCTATGCCCTTCAAATGTTAAACAATCTCTTATTTCATATATCGTTACGTATGCTAGATTTCTTGCTTTACCCAAGGTGCATTAGGCTGACATTCCTTTCTGGCCGATTGTTTCCAATATTGAAAATACTTTTTATAAACTTATACAATATTTAGTCTCTGTGTTTTCTTTTAGGAGTCATAATTTATTGACAATTAAAAATTATAAAGATTTTGCTAAAATAATTCTTAGATTCGCTCCAAATGATTATTTTATGGCTTCTTTTGACGTAACCTCTTTATCTACGATCGTTCCCGTCGAGGGTTCATTATTATGCCTTTAAAGAAGATTTTCTGAATTTCATTTCACCTCTACGGAAATTGAGGAACTATTTTTTCTTACTCTTACCCGTCTTAAGCAGGGTTCTTTTGTTTCTTATGGGAAATTTTATACTATGTTGAATGGTCTGGATATGGGAAACCAACTTGGCCCCGTTTTGAGTGATTACATGCATTATGTTGAAGTTAAGCTGTTCCAAAAACAGCAGTTTCAAATTTTACGCTTCAATTTTATTTAGTAACGTTCCGATTAAAGATACATTGTTATGCCTTAAGAGAAGACTTTCTGAATATCTTTCACCTCTAAAGTATTGACTATTTATCGTCTTTGCTTGATCCTCTCTAAAACAATGTACTTTTGTTTTAATGGTGAATTTTATAGTATGTCAGGCTATGGGAAACTCACTCTGTTTGATCCATTCTTACTTACATATTCAATGCGCTATTTTGAAGTCAAGTTGTTCCAAAAATTAGTTTCAATTCTATGTTCACTGTGTTGATGACTGTTTTGTTCTTATGAATCAGAACCAGTTGGAGAATGAATAGGTTTTATCTATTTCAAAATCCATTGATCATCATATTCAATTTTCTTGTGATAAAGAACGGGTTAATTGCATTCCTTTTCTCTATGTTTACGTTTCTCGAACTGAAATTGGTTTTAAAACGTCAGTTTATTGCAAACATTTTGCTGTTTCTTTACCTCTTCATAGACAATCCTCTCGTCCCCTTAGTCAAGAATATTCTGGTTTCAATACTTTTGCTTATTGTGCTATTAATATTTGTTCTTCACCAGAGCTTCTTAAAGCGGAATTTAAATATCTTAAAGCTGTGGCAATTGATGGAGACTATTAGATAACTTAGATTGATTTCATTTGTAAAAACTTTCATTTAAATCCCAAACTAATGTTCTTAACCGAACCTTCATCAGAAATATTTTCGGTGGTTTTGCAATTCTTCCCACCTGTGAGCTATCAGGTTGCTAATATTCTAAAACTTTTTCAATTGCAGGTGTAGTGTTCCCTCCTATTAATAAACTTTCATTCTCTTCTCTTAAAGATCCTATTTATCCTCTAAATTGTTGTTGAAATTAGTAACATTATTGCAGTTGCAAACCCTCATAATTTGGACAGACTCGTCGTGCTTTAAAATTTTGCTTGAGAGAGTATCAAAATTATGTGAAAAAAAAACAACAATTAAAGATGTCTAGTTAAGTATTTTTCCACTGTCTGGCTTCAATATCCATAATATTGTTCTTTTCTACATCTATTTTTTTTATTTTTGTGGTGTATTTGTCCTTTGAGATGGAGTGAGCATGTGTGTATTTACACATAACAGAGGCGAGACATACTTTAATACGGCACAATACCTTTATTATACATTATTCACATCACGAATACACAACTATATACATCACGAACAGAACCAGAACTGAAACTCCTCGCACAAAGATAACAGTTACGGTTACCGCTAACCGGTTACATATCGATATATGATAATTTTTATGCTTCCATTCACGTTTATCAATTGACAAACTTAATCTGCAATTTTATTTTATTTGCAAAATAGAAATACTTAAGTAAAAATTTTAATTATTTTTATTTTAAATTATGTATCAATAAGTCACATAAATATATAAATTCTGTAAATAATGAACTATTATTAACATTTATAGTCAAACTATGGATGTTTTGAGATAATAGTTATGTCACATATCTAATTACAAGATTATCATTGGTCATTAGTGAAATGACGAACTGATCTTTCGCTGCATCTCATCCCCGTTATAAATCATAATTAATTGTAGTTGAGTAAAACCTGAATGACTTATACTGCCGTACTAAGCGCAAAAGTCGTATCTGTACCGGAGTTCAAAATGAGAAATTCCCGTTTAAAGTTTTGCGCCTCCATGTGTTCTATTAACATGCAACTTTTTGAGAAATTTATTTTAAAAATATTTCCCACTGACAAATGACCATAAAACATTGTATTTAGGGGAAATAAGTGACCAAGAACCACCTGGTGAGCAGGGTGGTTCAAAAACACATGTAAAAAAAAAAAAAAAATTTCCCCTAGATACCAAGACACCCCTCAATATTTTTACACTTGTAGATAGTAATATTGTAACGGATTCGGTGAGGCTTCCAACTTCTCGAAATGAAGACACAGTTCTTGATAAAAACACAGGAGCTTTATTTACACTATGTACAGTAGAAATCGTTAACAATTGCTAAATTAATCATCAGCAATTAAGCAAATATCACTCAACACCGTAAACTTAACGGTTACAGACGTATTTACTTCCAAATACGAAAACAACACAGCGAAATGCCTCGCTATAAACAGAGCAAATACGCTCTCAGTTCGAAATCTCAATCGAAACTAAACTTTTTATCCATCGCTAACGGCTTATATACACACCGAAAAGAAATCTCTCAAAGATTCCAGAAAATGCTACAACGTTCTACAACTACACTTTCATTGATAAAATCAGTGAATGAAATAAGAAAAAAAAGGAATAGGGGGTTGTATACTTTAGCCATATGTTAAGGGGTTGTATATTCATTACGGGAAACTATTTACAGGTTACGTTATTACAATAATTACTATTTACAGAATTTGTAACAATATACTGGAAGAATTTTAGTTTCCTATTTCAATTGAAAGAGGGTGCTCAACTCCTCCCCCAAACTTAAAACGTATTTGGAGGGGGGGGGGAGGGTTACCAAAGTACATTGAACTGAAAAAACGATGCTACATATTATAATATACTTTAATAATATGCATATACATTGCAATAAAATAATAATTTGCAAGAAAACAGCCGGGGAAATTAAATGTTTCTAAATTTTTGACATTTTCTATGGTACGGCTAATGTTAGATTGAAGAGTCTTTGAGCACCGTCTTAAAATTTGAGTAAGAAGCTAAAACTTTTACAGCATAATACTATTAGTAAGTGTAAAAAAATAGGGGGTATCCTGAACTCTTAACTTTAAAAAAAAGTTTTTTTTAAACCACCGTACTGGTGAGCGTAACTCAATTTTGATGAAAAGTGCGGATACCGCTTTTGTGCTGTTCACGGCAGTACGAGCAATGAATGGGTCAAACACATCCTTCAAAAATCTGCTGTTCGCGAAATCGGAAAGATTCTGGTAATTCGAATATCCATGATCATGGCGATACTTTTTTCTAGTTAAAAAGTGTTTACCGGTCCAAAATTTTATGCATTTCAACTGCACATTGTAGAGGAAAACAATTTTAAAGGAGGAGGAGGGAGGTGCATCTCCAGAAATATAAATAAATACATTAAATGTTACATTATAATGTTACATATGTTTATTTGTAATCTAAATGCTATCTGTGAATGTAAGTTAGAACTGTACTGGAAGGTTGCTTTCTTTGCATTGAATCGTTGTTGGTAAAGAAAACACATTTACAGAGTGCCTTTAGTGTCTTACGACAACAAAAACGAAAAAAAAAACTGAACATAATGGGAAAGGGGATGGTGGCCATGTTTGGATTCAAGTAGGCCATTTTAGATAAAAATCGGAAGGAAGCATTTTTTTTTCTGACCGTGCAGCGTTATTATTATTAGTGAGAGGTTTTAACACTAGAACGACTGACATTTTCTGTATACCTAGAAAGACTGAAGGGGCCAGTGTGGCCGCTACCCATTTTTGAAGTGAATTCTTTCAAAAATTCTTCCTGAGGGAGTCCACATGCCTGATACACCTTCTTTCATAACTAAATAAAAACTTAGTACTTAATTATTTTTAGTTTTTCTCTCTATACTGGGCAAAAGGTTGAATTAGTTTTCCTTTCTAAGAGCAATAGCCACCGTTAGGATGGTAAGCAGTCGGTACTGTTTATAGCATTTGGATATCCAACCGGCTGCATAAAGAGGAAGTTACAGATTAAACTAGAGTGAATGGCATCTTTTTATGCTACAACAATTAGGAGAAAGGAAAAAAAAATAATTTTTTCATTGTCAAAATGCTTAGGGGCCACTGTGGCCCCTCCCGTCTTTCTAGGTATAAGGATCAATATTAACAGTACTATGAGGCGAATGATTAAATGATTAAACAAGCATTCAAATAGTGTCATATGATGGAAAGTCAGAAAATTCCATTAAGTTCCGTTAGATATTTTCCGAGTTATTAAACAACAAACTAAGCGAGGGGCCACACAGGCCCCTCCGTCTTTCTAGTGTTAAAATCTGAATGAAATCTGTAAATGTGTTTTCTTTACCGGCCGAGTTTACATGCAACGAAAGCAACCTCTGTCACTACTTGTCTATACTGATATAACAGTGTTTTCCTGGCCAATAGATGGCAAAGAAATTAAACTTGTCCTCACCACTGACAACTCGGTGCATCTCAGTAAAAGGAAAAGCTCCTGCTTGGTTATGTGCGAAGGGAACTATGCATCGAGAAAACGGCACTTATTATAAAAAGGTAGGTGAGCCATACTTAAGTTTCGATGATTTTCTGTTTAACTGGATTATTTTAAGTTTTTTTTTAAAACATTTAGTAGTGCATATGTAATGTTTTATTATTTCCTTGATTCGTTCATTTATTTAGTTCTTTTTTTTTTTTTTTTTATCATAAAATTTCAAAACTGTAGCTTTTGGTTCAGAAGATTACCTTGGCAGTGAAGTTTGTTTTAAAGTGTGAAATTTAGGAAACTGGTGTTTTGGGAACTAATATCTGACATAAAATGTGTACATTTCATAATATTTGATTCTTATTTTTGTTCGTATACTTTTAGAGGGACTGTAACTGTTGTATTTTTGAAAATCTATAGACTCATTCCGCACTACTGAAAGGGCAACATTATATAATTGTTCTTATAATCGAACTAGAAAATATAATAGGTTCCCACCATTGAAAAGAAATAAAATGGAGAGTGTGAGGACTTCTATTCGCGAAAAAAGACCCCAAGTCACGCGATACATTTTAATGCACAGCATTGGAAGATGTCGGGTTTATTTCGCTACTTTCACGCTAAACGTGTCAATTATTTGCCGTTGTTAAGTCACGTGACTTAGGATCTTTGTTGCAGCTTTTGCTATTACTAATAACTGCTCTAAGGTCTCCACGACGCTCAAGTAAATCCCGCTTTAGTAGCATGGCCTCCAAGTGTGTCTTTAAGAAAAATATCAGTTGACATATTGTAAAGCTCTTTCATTGTCTCCTACACCTACCCTTTTAACATACGAACTAATATTAAAATAAAAATAAAGGCCAACACCAGAAGCTGTACTTGTCATGAAGAGGGTCTTTGCTGGATAGAACACATATGAAATTGAAATACATTTTCAAAAATTCTAGATATCATGGGAAAACACGAAAAAGGAAAGATAATCACTACTTAACTTCCTAGACGCCAAAGCAGAATCAAGAGGGAAAATGGAAAATCATTTTAAGAGCTTTTTTTATGAACTAAAATCATTTAGAAGTATTCTACTTGCAATTAAACAGAAAATTACAAGATTTTTAAATAATTGAGCTTTTTCCGATCATCTGCCAACAGTGAAATAGCTACAAATCTCGGGAAAAGCTTGAAATTTTATTCAAAATTGCTAAAATAAAATTTAATATCAGTTCTCTATAACTTGGAATTTCAAAAAATAAATAAATAAATAAAAAATCATCATACGAAATAAAATTCTTTCTTTAGATTGGTTCCCTATATTAAATGTGCAAATACGTTTTCACTGCCAAAATTGCGAAAGAGTTCTAATTCGATTTCAATTAGTGCCCCCCGGTAATTAAAATCTGACGAAGATGGGATCGAACTGAACGAAATCTTCGGTTATGTTCGATTTTTTTTTACTACTTGTTCGACCCCTAATCTGAAGGTTGATTGAAGTGTTTTACATTTCCAATTCCAACTGAAACTCGCATGTAAAAGATACTGCTACTTTTGTGTTTTTATTGGAGCATTTTGACTCTTCTGAATCAATGTATGATACCTGTAAAAAAATTCTTAGAATACTAAAAGCAAAAAAAAAAAAAAAAAAAAAAAAAAAAAAAAATCGAATAGAACAAAAATTATCAAAATAATAACTAAATATGCTGTTATGAAGCTAAAAGCGTTTTTCTACAATAGTAAAACGGGCATTTTTCATCACATAGATTGTTTTCCACAATTATTCAAGCCTCATTCAAACTTTCTCACCAATTACAAGCATTTAAGGAAAAATAATCTTTTCTACCGTAGCAGGCAGAAGTGCGAAGCCACAGTTTACCAGATACGGACATCTTTACTAATAATAAAGCTGAAAGTCTCTCTGTCCGGAGGATGTCTGGATGTCTGTAGGATGCCTGTAGGATGTCTGTGTCGCGCATGGCGCCTAAACCGTTCGGCCGATTTTCATGAAATTTGGCACAAAGTTAGTATGTAGCATGGGGGTGTGCACCTCGAAGCGATTTTTTGAAAATTCGATTTTGTTCTTTTTCTTTCCAATTTTAAGAAAAAAAATATCATAAGATGGACGAATAAATTACGAAATTATCATAACGTGGAACCGTAACATGGGCACAAGCCAATTGGCGAGATACGAAATTATCATAACGTGGAACCTTAACGTAGGCACAAGCCAATTGGCGAGAAAATTCACTAAACATCATTTGTAAATATACAGGTGAACCAAAAGACCTTTTAATTTGCTATTACGGGCGAAGCCGTGCGGGTGCCACTGGTAATGAATAAAGTAGGCAACTTTGTTCCAATTAGACCTTTGTGTTCTGCCCTTAAAATCAAGTAATTTTAGGATATAATAATCGACTTTCACAATAAGTTGCTGTTTCACTAAACATCATTTAATTCCGTTACAATTAAAAATTCTTTTATAGCTGTCTTTGTATTAATAAGTTATCACATCACATTGGAGAACAATGTTTTCATAGATCTTTAATTTGTTTTTGACTGAATTATGGCCTCTGAGTCTGAAACAGGTCTGAATTTTAATCTATCACGTCAATGTTTTAAGCAATATTGGTATCAAAGTAACCAATTCACTAAATCTCTACATATTGTAACATTGAGTCTCCCAAATGCATCTGTTTGTGTAAATTAGCAAAATTCGAGAACATTTAATAAAATAAAACACAAATTTCAATTGTGTGTTTCTGGGGTAAACTCGGAAAATACCGAACCCGTTTTTGAAATGTGTAGTTTGTGTTGTTTAGTGCTGGGAAAAGGTTTATAAGGCGTTTGAAAAAAGAATCGATCAATAGTTCATTTTTCATTAGAAATTTAATTTTAGGACCCAAAAATTGATCTTTGTACTTGAAATAATTATCGTATCATCAAGGTTTTAGCTGTCTTGTAAAGCCCAGAAAAATACCTGCTTAGGTTTTTCACCTACTCACGTAGGAATATATGCCTCAAAAAAGCAGATAAAATAATTTAATGCATTTCCTTGTTCTAAAGTGCATTGAAACATATTACTCGATGACAATATGATGTTTGTTTGAGAAAAAGCACTATTTCTTTGAAAATGGTTATCGTTGTCCTCTTATAAACGATAGGTGTGTACAGGAGTCTTATCGACAAGTCTTGTCGAAATTACAGTACAGATTATGTAGGATTAATTCATCGATTATTTCTGTAAGGGGATAAATCACGAATGTCATTTTTGAAGATTCAATAAAAAGTGATGAATTTATTCAAAAATAAAATTAAATTCTACAAGACTGTTTATGACTAATCTAGACATAAATAGGATCATTACTTTACCTTGAACTACGGTTTATTTCGTCCCTTAAATTTAATATTTAAAAAAAAAAAGTTTGGACTTGGGTTCTTACTGCAATCAATAGCCAGAAAGTCTAGTTTAGAGTGATGAAAATAAATCAAATAAGACAGATTTTGTTTTAAACTGTTTCATGACAAACGTTTAATGACCTAGGGACAAAAATAATTCGTGAAGTCCGTACGCATGAAATCATTATCTTAAGAAAATACATCTGGTATTTTCCTCTTTATTTCGTTTGTTTGTTTTTTTTTTTACTGAATAATAAAGTCTGGTGTAAAAACATTAATTTAAAAAAAAAATTAAACAGGAGACCAAAGCAAAAGCTTCACATGTGTATAGAACTATCAATATTCATCAAAGACACTCTCCATGGAAATCTTCGGTTTCTGTTCTTCTCTTGTCTAGCTTTGCAGACTTAGTTCGATACACGTATTACTATGATTGTTTAAAATTGCACTGAAGAATCATCTTGATATCTGTTATTTCTTCCTACATTGTAAAAAATTTCTCTATATGCTCAATATTTTTTTTAATATTTCAGCCCAGTATTCTTTTGAATACAGTCGGTAAAATTACTAGCCTGAAAATATTCTTTTGGTTTTCGATCGAACACTTAAACATGAATGTGATCTTGATTGTCTAGAGGTGTTCTTTGGAATCAAAGCCAAGACCATGTTGACTTAAATACACATTTAATTATACAGACAAAACACATAACGAAAAAGTACAAACATCAGTTCCTACAGCATCATCTTCCATACAGCACACATCCTCATTAGAATCGCGCCAAATCTAACCGAGTTACATCACTTTCTGTTTGAATGATATCGCTGCTCGCGTATGAATATTAAATGATATAGTTCAAAGAGTAAAACTTCGTAAAGTCCATAGAAATGTCTCTTAAAATCACCACATGAATGTTGAGAATTGAAAATATTTGTCATCTCAAAGAATAATTTTTCCAAAATCTCAATTTGAGAGATAGGTCCACTTAAAAAACGAAGGGCACCTGTTTTCGAAGTTACAGATTTCATTGATTTCAGCAGATTTGACAGTAAATCTTGGTGTCATTTCAGAACTGCACTCATAAAAGATGGAATTTCACATGGTAATAATCTGTCATATCTGTATCATTTGTTTTACTGTCCCAAAATCCCTGTCGCAAAGGACAGCGAATGTCCTCTCAGAGGAATGTCTTGAGCAATCTTTAAAATTTCTTCACTGTTATTTCTAGAAAAAGTCTCCTACAGAGTTGTTCTTATTTTGACCAGCGTATACATCAGTGAAAGGGTACTGTTTGTTTGTTTTTTTTCACCGTTCCTGTAGTGATGTTAATAAAATCCCTGAGATATTAGCAAAATTTCTTTCCGATACTTTTCAGCCTTACCTCTACCCCGGCTTACTCAAATTTATCCAAAGGGGAGGGTTTAAAAGATGTATGCTAAACGCAAATTTTATCGGAAAGCAATAAAAACCACTCACACTTATATGAAAAAGAATTAACTTTTCAAAGTCAGGGATGGGACAATCTCCCCATGCCCCCCCCCCCCTAAATGACAAACCTGCCAATGCCATAATAATGCTATAGTAAAGGTGTTATTTTTTTTTTACATCACGCCAAACAATCTAGTTCTAATATGATCATGCTATATTCACATTTCGTCTAATACTATTCTTTCTTTCACTTTGAGAACAGAAACAGCATAAGTACGGGAGTTATACCCTTTCTGTACTAAACAAAAATTTCAGCCCCTAAATTAAGTGGGTTGTTGTGCAAAGATTCACTTCCCTTCTACACTAGTCGATAGCTCTCGATAAAAATATAGTAGACCCACAGCTAACAAAATTTAGCAAAAAATAGAATCTATGGCCTTTCTGAAATGATTGATTCACTTTATTCTGTACTTGCTATTATTATATTTACTGCTTCTGGAGAAAACGACTTTAGTTTTGAAAGTTGCGATGGTCAACTACCCCCTTTCAAGTAGGGGTTAGAATTTCGTGCTCATGAAAATTGTAGTAAAATATCTGATCGGTGTTGTTGCCAGGGCTACAGCTGCCTTCTCTGAAAACGGAACTTTTTTTTGGATTGCTCGAGAGATAACTTCAGAACCGTGCATCAAAAATGTATACATACTTTTAGGCATAGGATGCTAAACTTAGAGCAGGAATTAGTGAATGGGGGGAGCTAGGCCAATCATTGGCTTAGCAAAGGCTTAGGCAATGATCTTAAGTCACGTGACTTAACAACGACGAATGGTTGACACGTTTTGCGTGAAATTGAAATAAAACCTGTTTTCCTCCAATGTTTCGCTTTAAAATATATCGAGTTGGTGATTTTGCTTTACGAATGAAAGTCTTCACACCCTCCATTTTGTCCCTTCTCGATGATGCCAACTATACTCGCATGGGTCGGCAGCATCTGACAGAGGAAGGAATAGTATTTTTTCCCTTCACCCTCAATAATTACATCTTGCTTTAATGGAACACGTGATGTCTGTTTGGCATTTTCATCGTTTTCGGTAATGTTTTGAAATTTTTGAGCAATCACGATTGCTTATTGCTTTCATTTAACTGTTTTTGGCGTCCTTTGATTTTATTTTCCCACCGCCACCCTCCGCAACATCACCGTCGACCGGCTCCTCACGATGCTGCTCCTATAGCGGAAACAGTCTCCAGGTTTCGTCAATATCCTACACTGACACGCATACATACACGCACCTACACACATATACAGTGGCTCCCGAAAGTGTTCGTACACTTTGAAATTTTTTAGTAAAACCGAAATAACGCGAAACTGAATTCGAATTTGAAGTCCAATATTTTTTTTACATCATTTCTATGTCATTCTAAATAAAACTCTGAAGTTTTTTCAAAATATTAACGGATTTTCTTTTTTGAAATGGTCAAAAAACGAAGAGACAGAGAAATACCGCGCCACAAAAGTCACCGTACACTCAAATATTTTCGAATAAATTCATGATTAAAATTATCATATACCGTTTATTTAATATTTTTGCATTGTGTTATCCTTAAAAGTCATTTGGCTTTACATTTTTGTTTATTTATTCCTTAATATTGTGCTTATTACTTTAAGATGGCTGGTATTCGTAAAGAACAACAATCACCATTCGAAATTTGATTTTTTTCTTCACGGTAGCGGTAAATTGGTTTAAAATGTTTCAAAATTAGATAATTTACACTATTCCATAGTAAAGTGCTAGATAAAATGCTTTAAAGAAAAGAATCGGATCGAAAACATGGTAAGAAAATGTCAACTGGCAAAGTTAACAACGCGTCATCGGAGATTTAAAGTTAAAAAAATTATGAAAAATACAGATTCGAGTGCTGTAACTGCTTCTGCAGAATTCAAGGAAAAATTTTACATTCAATTTTCACCTAAAATTATTCACTAAGTTCTCTGATTAGCTGGGTTAAATGGGACCTTTTCCCGCAGAAATTTTCTTGGTCGTGCGAAAAACAGAAAGCTTATGCTTTCGTCGCAAAATCAATGATAAATATGCTCAAAACGTTTTGGAACGACGTCATACTTACAGATGAAAATAAATTCAACATTTTTGGTTAAATTGTTGTATACTTGTAAGTAGAAGAAAAAATTTGGAACTTAATCTTAAGAATTTAGTTGGATCAGTTAATCAGGACGGTGGAAGTGTTCCAGTGTAAGGGTGCATATGAGCATCAGGACTTGGTAGTTTGGAATTTTTTGATGAAATAATGAATCATGCCATTCTTTTAAATATTTAAAAAATCAATTTTGAACTCTTAGTCAAAAATTTGATTATCGGAAACAACTTTGTTTTTTACCAAGATAACGATAAGCAGCACACGGCTTTCAACGTTTGCTTCTAGTGCCTCCAAAATTGTCCTAAAGTTTAGAAAATACCTCCTCAATCTCCAGATTTAAACTTAATGCAACATATTTAGAGATATCTGGTGGCTAGATTACGAAAATACAGCTTTGAAACGAAAACAGAGCTAGAAACAGTAAGACACAAAGTGTGGTTGAACACTTAAATTTATTCCCAGGCGCTTAAAAGGTGTTGTTGATACTGCATGATATTCTACTAAATAATAACTTAATAAAAAATTAGATTATTCAATAACATATAGACATTTTTAAAAGTGTACGAAGACTTTTGGGAGACACTGTACATATATACACATACACACACATACATACACTTACACACATACACTTGCACACATACACTTACACACATACACAAACACATATGCCTACCTACACATACCTCCCCCACACACCCCTATACACATACACATAACTACCTACACACTCATGCCTGCACACAGACACAAACACACCTGCCTACACACACACACATGCCCCCTACACACACACACACACACACACGTACCCCCACACACAAACACACACGCCTACATACACACACACACACTCGTGATTGCGAAAAACATAATTTGAATTCAAGATGACAAAATTCAAATTATTTTTTTTCCCTTATGCTATGTCTGCTGGGATCCATCTTAGCTCTATTTTTGTACCAGTACCATATTTTGCTGTTTCTTAAGACGTTTTTACGGATACGGATCATGATGTTAATTCGCTGGAGAGAGTGAGCTCTTTTGCCGGGTGTGAGGGGATTGTATCATTGACGGAACAGATCATTATAGGTGTGAGGGGAGGTGGAGCAAAAATATTTAAAAAAAATTAATTTGAATTTTGACATCTTGAATTCAAATTATGTTTTTCGCAATCACGAGTGTGTGTATATAGTTGTGCGTGTTTGTGTGTAGGGATGTGTATGTGTGTGTTGGCATGTGTGTTTGTGTCTCTGTGCTGGCATAAGTATGTGGGTAGTTGTGTGTATGAATGTGTGTGTGGGGGTATGTGTATGTGTGTAGGCATATGTTGTTGTGTCTGTAAGCAGGCATGAATGTGTGGGTAGTTGTGTGTATGTGTGTGTGTATGTTTTTGTGTGTGTATATGTAGGTGTCTGTATGTATGCATGCGTGTGTGTATGTGTAGGTGTCTGTATGTATGCATGCGTGTGTGTATGTGTAGGTGTCTGTATGTGGGTGTGCGTGTGTGTATATAGTTGTGTATGTGTGTGTAGTTGTGTATGTATGCGCGTGTGTGTAGGACATGGACGCAACCTGGAGATGGCTTTCGCTATAGGAGCAGCATCGTGAGGAGCCGGTCGACGGTGATGCTGCGGAGGGTGGTGGCGGGAAAATAAAATGATAGGATGCCAAAAACAGTCAAATGAAAGCAACAAGCAATCCTGATTGCTCAAAAAAGGAATGAAGAAGTTTTTAAAAACTGTTCTATATATTTATATTGTCGCAACCTCTAGAGGTGGAGTATTGATGGAAGTTGAATTTCAGAGGAAGTTCATGTTATTCGTCTGAAGTCATCATGCAAATAGCCTTCCTTCTAAACATTTTCAGCAGTAGAAGACTTTTAATGAAAAATGCTAAGAGAAACTAGCAGTTCCAGCAATGTTTAAAATCTGACTCTCTTACACCAATGGGGATAAGCTGAGCTTTATACTGTTGCTTTTTGATAGAAGTTATCTTACTTCAAATAAAATAGGTTTTGAGTAACTTTTGCCGAACTTTAGGATTTTGGCTTTTGTTCGGTTTTATTGGCTAAATACATCTATGTGCTACGGTCCAAAGAAACAGAAGACCTATATTAGAGAGGGCATTTTTAAGTGAGGGAAATTAAATATGACATTTGAAATCGTCAGCGCCAGACATTGATTTTTTACTTCCTTTTACAAAAAAGGAAGTATTGTGTTCGCGAAAAAAATTTCACTCAAAAATCGACCTGAATTTCCATTTTACTCGCCCCCGAATGAATGTTGAGTTTTTTTTTCGACTCGATCACACGTGGATAAGGGCCTAAGAACGTATAGACACACGAAATATCCATTTTCACTATTCCCGAGTTAAAGACAACGACTTTTCTCGTGACGTATGTATGTGCGTATGTGTGCATGTATCTCGCATAACTCAAGAACGGTATGTCCTGGAAAGTTGAAATTTGGAACGTAAACTACTAATGAGATCAAGTTGTGCACATACATTTTTGGTTGCATTCGGGTGTTTCTAAAGGGGTCTTTTGCCCCTTTTTGGGGGGAAATCATTGTTAATTTCAATGCAAACTCGAGTGATGTTATAATTTGGCGGACACTTGGCGATATATCGCCAGTGTTTTTTCCGTTAAGTTTTGTCGCCATCTTGGCGACAAAGTTGCCGATTTTTTTTCAAAATCTGATTTTAATTTGGCCACTGCATGTGATATTTAGAGAGTAAACTGTTGAATCATATTAAAACTTGCCAATAATGGGAAAATGACATTAAATTGGAGTAAAAGGAAGTCGTGTGATGCACACATCAGCTCGTTTATTTGGTAAATTTTTAGCTGAAAAGAAATGCCATGTTGTTGCCGTTTTTGATGAACTGCGGACAAGTAAAATTCTTCAACTGTTTTTAGGCTTCTCCGATAATGAGGGACTTAACATTTTTCTCTTTTGATTATTTTTTTGCTATTTAACATCTATTTATTTATTCGTACAGCCTAGAGACTTTTGATAAAAATTTTATTTTGAGTTTATTATTGAAATTTTTATTAGTATTGCACTTACTCTAATTGGGGCCTAAAATGTGATCGGCGTCCTTATTTCAATGATGAGTTTTGAGGAATATTGTCCTTGCTCAAAAGGGAAATTTTCGGTGCTTTTCTAATGTTTTTTTTTTTGAGATATACTGTTGATGCTATTTCAGATTTTTCTTTATTCTGGATGTAATTTATATATATATATATATTCCCTATCCAGATAGATTTTTTAAGCGACGGATGACGGTATTGGAAAACTGCTGTCTTTATTCTATCAGGAGTTTATGGAGACCTCTACTTAGTTCAATGACGACTATCAGGTAAGTTATTTCTTCTTATAAAGGAATGTTTAGTGCACTATTGTCCTTGTTCTGAGTGTAGTTTTTAAGAAGTCTTTATTCTAACATATTTTTTTAAACGGAACCGTTGATTTTATTAATGTATCATTGTCCTCAATCTGTGGTTTTTGGGAACTGTTATTCTCGCGCTAATTAGGTTTTTCGCTCAGAATGTCTGTTTATTGTCTGTTCCCCTGAATGATAACTGCTGTCTTTTTTTTTTCAAAGAAAATTTATAGGTTCTGTTGACGGTATTCCAAGACTTTCTTTATTTTAATGTCACTTTTGGCAATATTTTTCTTATTTATTCAGGAGACAATTTCAGGCATGTTTCACTCGGTCTCGGGTAATTCTCCGTCAAAAAATGGTGTAACAATTGAGTTAGATCATACAGTACAGAGCACCTTTTGATAGGGATTGAGATATTTAAAGGCAGCGCTGACTTTTCTTTTAGAACTGTTGCCATCATTTTTTAGGGACTAACTCCTTCATTCACCCTCATTTTAGGGACTAATGTCGTTACTGCTATTAGGTTTCCTAGAAATTGTTATATCACGCACACCACCATGGAGGTTACAGCTAGTTAAAAAAAAGTTTCAGAAGTACAGGAACGCGTCAATTTATATAAATAAAACAAAGAATATAATGTGTATGTGTCTGATACAAATCCACAGTTTACGTCGGATCTCGAACAAGTTTCGTAGGGAGGTACTTGGGCACCCGGGAAGGAACGCAGGCGGTTTTCGATCGCCAAAAAAAGTTGCGAATTTTAGGATCCGAAAAAGGCATTAAATGGCTCTTTCTACCCGAAATAATTATCCGATTTTCTTGATTTAAGGCTCATTCAGCAAAAATATATCTGAAGCTAATTTACACTTCTTTCGAATTTCAGAAAAAAAAAGGAAAAGAAAAAACAAGGCTGTAAAATCAATGGAACAAAATTATAAGCATTTTTAAGCCTAATGGAACATCCATATCAAATCGGAAATTTATCGTATGCCAACGAGCTCAGTTTAAATTCTGTACTTCAGAGCCGGAAGGACGTAAGCCACATTATGATTATTTTACGGGATTGAGGAAAACTTTTTTCTGTCCCTTGCATAGGATGGGACGTGCTCTCTTTTAACCGTGGAAAAAAAAATAAAAGCATTATTTTTTGGAGAATTACGTTCATATGGCTTGTCTTCTATATACAATCCACTAATGAACTGAAAATCGCAACTTTTGGATTTACGTCAATTTGGCTCGGAGGTACTGAATAAATGTGAAGAAAATAGTTTTTGATCTGTAGCCATTTTTTCCCTCAATTGTGAAGAAATAAACTTCTTGCTTTTGCTTTCAGGTACAATTTTCCTTTTTACTTCCTTTTACAAAAAAGGAAGTATTGTATTCTCGAAAAAAATTTCACCCAAAATCGGCCTTAATTTCCATTTTGCTCACCTTCAAATGAATGTTGAGTTTTTTTTTCAACCTGACCACACGTGGATATGCCTAGGAACGTACAGATACCCGAAATATCCATTTTGACGATCCCCGAGTTAATTACAACGAGTTTTCTCGTGACGTATGTATGTGCGTATGTGTGTATGTATCTCGCATAACGCAAAAACGGTATGTCCTAGAAAGTTTAAATTTAGTACGTGGACTTCTAGTGGGGTCTAGTTGTGCACCTTTCCTTTTGGTTGCATTCGGATGTTTCTAAGGGGGTCTATTCCTCTTTTTGGATGGAAATCATTGTTAATTTCGATGTAAACTCAAGTGGTGTTATAATTTGGCAGACACTTCACAATATATCGCCAGTCTTTTGGTCGCCAAGTTTTTCGCCAACTTGGCGACAAATTTGGCGATTTTTTTTCTTTTTTTCTAAAATCTGGTATTGATTTGGCCATTGTTGGTGATATTTAGAGAGTAAACCATTGAATCATATTAAAATTGCCAATATATGTGAAAATGACTTAATTGGAGTAAAAGGAAGTCATGTGATGCACACATCATCTCGTTTGATTGATTTTTGGCCTTTTTTAAAAAACAAATTTTGTACTGCCAGCAGAAGGTAATCAAGGATTTAAGTTGCATCAATGGAGGGTTGAGTTCACTTTATTCGGAACTTTTTGATTTGCCGTTAACGAATCTTACGAGTCATTATTTTGACCAGAAATTTTAGTTTTTTTTTTGCGTAATTTAAGTCTAATTGTTAAACACGCGTCACTTGACATAACTTTTATTTTCGAGGTAGACCGTGCAAAGCTAGTTCATAATAAATATAAGGGTTTACATGTTATACTAGTTTACTGCTAAGCTGCAAAGTTTATTAATTAACCAGTTGAATAACTTATGTACTGTGGTACGGGCTACTTAGACCCACATAAAGGAACATTTTTCATCATTTTCCAAAACTGTTGTGTCTATTCTTTTACTAAGCTGTGAAAAAATTTTTTTGACCAACTAGAGGCCCTTAATTTAATTTTTGAATAGCTCTCAGTTTGCTTCAAAGTGTAATAACGCTTTTTAAGTTTTTATTTAGACTACTGTTACCCTTGCATTAGGGTTACTTAAGCCCAAAGTGTTTTTCTCTATTTAAATCATTTTTAACTAAATAAAGCCAAAGAAAGACTTGTGGAGTTAAGAATTATTTTAATTAAAAAAATCATTCTGTAAGAAATTTGAGTCACATTTGTTTTAAGGAAAATTATTTTTTTTTTAGTTTGTTAGGGACAAGGTACAGGATCAGTTATTGTTTCACAAACTGTCGACGGAAAACAGGTATCTCTAAAAAACTGAGCCTATCCCACTCCATTCTGCAACAGCAAAATTATTGAAACGTTCCTACAAATTTAACAAAAATTGAAAGAAGTAGATGCCGTTACCCTAGGTTATTTATTTTTTCCTTATTGAAAAATATTTCGTTACTAAAGGGACAAGTTTTTAGCACCCCAGCTGGAAATTTTAATCTTCTCACTCCCTGACAAAAACGAAACAAAAAAAAAAACCTAATGTCAATTCGCGTGGTATTTTGGAGTGTGCATCTACCAAAAACCAAGAGCTTGAGTATTTATGTCCATGGTTAAACGTAACACATTGTTTTGTTGTGCATGGGAAAAAAAATAATTATAGTAAAATATTAAAATCACATTGATCAGTGACGCAGACCTTTACAAAATGCAAAATGTTTCTTACCCACAGTGGTATGCTTAGTGGGTTTACCATACATCCGGTATTAGCCAGACAGTCATGCGTTTGTTGTCCTCTGCGGGTAATGTCTGCAATTGCTAAAATGTCCGGAATTTTAGTATTTTTAAGCCTTTTTTTAAATAGTGGACAACTTGCGATAGTTGATGTCTTCAATTTTCATAAAAAAAAGTCCGGATGTGTTAGTAGTAATATTATAAGAAAAAAATAGTTTATTTTTTAATAGATCTTATTTGTTTGTCCTCGAGTAAAGGTTAAAGTATAATTTCGTGAATATATGGTGTTGACTGTATGATCATTTTCCTTCAAAAGAAATCAATGACATTAGTTCTTAATCATAGTTTTAAACATAGATATTGCTTAATAATACATGTTAGCATAAATAATTTGATAAGTCACTCGTGGGTTTAAAGGGAAAGACGATTTAAAAATGCTATTTTCGTTTTAATTTGAATTGTTTTCTGTTCGAATGTCTTTTATAGACATGAGCAGCACACGAAAATACAAAAGTGTTAACTGTACACCGTAATATAGTACACTGAAAAAAAATAAACAGCCTAGGAAGCTCTTTTCTTCAGTAGTTAAACCGTCTCTAAGTTGATGATTTTAAAGAAGCTCGGTTTTCAAGATTAATTACCATCTGTAAGCCACAAGTCGAAATCCTTAAAACACAGCTGTAGTTACTCTCTACATCGTATAGTTTCAGGACAAGTCAGAAAACTATGGCGCCTAATCAACCTTTTAATTGAGCTGTCTCAAAGTCATAACTTGATGAAAAGGTGTAAAGTTAAAGGTCAATTAATAAGCCATAAATCAGTAACTTTGAGTAGCACCTTTAACTATACTCCATGCTATTTAGTGTCAGATTAAGGATGAAAACGAATGGGATACAATCAATTAACATAGTTATAAGGTCTCAAAGTTCAAGTTTGAAATTATATACTCCATGAGTCAGTAACTTTGAGAAACAGCTATAAGTATTTATACCACACATAGTGTAGTTCTATATTCAGGTTACAAACCCATGAGAT